>NC_064243.1:120030000-120202500 GCF_003254725.2 Canis lupus dingo
TTTACAAATTAGATGGTGGACCATTATGTGTTTAAATTTTAGACTCTTTATTCCACTGAATTTTTTGGTTTGTCCTTACACTAATATCACAGTCTTATTTATTACAGCTTTATAATAAGTCTTTATACTTGGCAATGAGAGTCCTTCAGCTTTGTTTTTCTTTACAGTTGCCTTGGCTATTTGAATTTCCACAGAAATTTAAGAATGAGCTTGTAAATTTATATACACACAGAAAACCATGCTTGGATTTTGATTATAGAGAAGTTTTTAGATCAATTTGATTTGTAAAATCAAATCTTCCATGTCTTTTTTTAAAAAAGATTTTATTTATTTATTCATGAGAGAGACAGAGAGAGAGAGGCAGAGACACAGGCAGAGGGAGAAGCAGGCTCCTCGCAGGGAGCCTGACATGGGACTCGATCCCGGGTCTCCAGGATCACGCCCTGGGCCGAAGGTGGTGCTAAACCACTGAGCCACTGGGGCTGCTCAAGTCTTCCATTTCTTTAGTTTTTTTTTTTTTGTTTGTTTCTCTTAAAAGTATTTTGTAGGTTTCAATGCAAAGGTCAAGGTCTTACACAAATGTTTAAGACCCATTTTACCTTAATTCATTTCTAGGTATTTGTTGATCTTTGATGCTAATATAAATGTTAATGATTTTTAATATTTTATTATCTGTGTTTTGTTGCTGGTATATAGAAATACAATTGATTTTTGCATATTTTCTGGTATCCAGCACATTTCACTAAGTTCTCCATTACTTTTAATTGTCTATATATTCTTTGGACTTTCTTTGTACACAATCATGTCATCAGAAAACACTAGTATTTTTTTCCTTTCTAATCTTCTCTTTACTTTTCTTGCTTTATTGCACTGGTTAGAATCTCCAGTAAAATGTTAAAAATATAAGTGATGAAATTGTACATCCTTCTCTCATTTCTGATTTCAAGGGAAAAATTTTTCAGCATGTTTTAATTTATCTTACCTTTTATTTATTCCAGCTTAATTGAGGTATAATTGACATATAACCTATGCAATTTTAAGATATACAATATGATGATTTGATATATCGCAAAATGGCTTCTACAATAAGATTAGTTAACACCTCCATTCCTTCATGTAATTATCATTTTCTTTTTGTGGTGATAACATTTAAGATCTACTCTCTTACAACTTTTAAGTATACAACATAGTATTGTTAATTATAATTACCATGCTGTACCTTAGATCCCCAGAACTTACTCATTTTCTAACTGGAAGTTTATGCCCATTGACCAATAGCTCTCCATTTTCTCATCCTATCTCCTGGCAACCACCATTCTATTCTGTTTCTATGGGTTCAGTTTTCTTAGATCCTACTTGTAAGAGACAACATACAGTATTTATCTTTCTCTGTCTGAATTATTTCACTTAGCAGAATGCCCTCATGTTCCATCCATGTTGTTGCAAAAGGCAGAATTTCTTTCTTTTTTACGGCTGAATACTATTCCATTGTGGTAGGTGTGTGTATCCACATCTATATATTTTCATATTTTCTTTTTCCATTCATCCCTCCAAGGGTACTCAGATTCTTCCCAAGTCTTGGCTACTGTGAACTATATGGCAATGAATGGGAGGGTGCAGATATCTCCTCATGGTAGTGATTTCATTTCCTTCAGATATACACCTAGAAGGGGATTGTTGGATAATGTGGTAGTTCTGTTTTTAATTTTTTGAGGAGCCTCCAAACTATTTTCCATAGTAGCCATACCAAGTTGAAGGCCCCCAATAGCATATAAGAGTTCCCTTTCCTCCACAGCCTCAGCACCACTTGCTGTCTTTTGTCTTTTTGATAATAGCCTTTCTAATGAGTGCCAAGTGTTATCTCATAATGTTTCTAATTTGCATTTTCCAGATTGGTGATATTAAGTGTCTTTTCACATGTCCATTGGCCATTTGTCCTTTTGTATTGTCTATCAAGTCCTCTGCCCACTTTTAAACTGAGGGTTTTTTGTTTGTTTTGTTTTGTTTTGTTTTTTTTTGTTATCGAGTTGATTGAATTTCTTATTTTGTGTCTTAAGCCCTTATCAGATAGATAGTTTGCAAGTTTTCTCCCATTCCATAGATTGCCTTTTCATCTTGTTTATTGTTTCTTTTGCAGTGCAGAAGCTTTTTAGCTTGGTATAGTCCCACTTGTTTATTTGTGATTATTTTGCTGTCATATCCAAAAAAATTTTTAGAGCAATTTCAAGGAATTTTTCCCTATTTTTTTTCTGGTAGTTTTGTTGGGTCTTATATTTAAGTATTTCATCTATTTTGAGTTAATTTTGTGAGTGGTGTAAAACAGAGATCCAACTTCATTCTTTTGCATGTGGTTATCATTTTTCTTAGCATCATTTATTGAAGAGATTGTCCTTTCCTTATTGTATCTTCTCATCTCCTTTGCCGACTATTAATGGACTGTACATGCATGAGTTTATTTCTGGGCTCTCAATTCTGTTCTGTGGTTTATGTGTCTGTTTTTATGCCAGTACTATGCTATATCGATTACCATAACTTTGTAATAAAGTTTGAAATCAGGAATTGTGATGCCTCTACCTTTGTCCTTTATCAGGATTGCTTTGACTATTTGTGGTCTTTTGTGGTTCCATACACATCGTAGGATTGTTTTTTCTATTTCTGTGAAACATGTAATTAGAATTTTAGGAGGAATTGCACTGAATCTATAGAAAGCTTTGGACATTTGAACGATATTAAGTCTTCCAATTCATGAGCACATAGTATCTTTCCATTTTTTGTTCTTCCATTTGTTTCATCAGTGTCTAATACTTTTCAGAGTATGGATCTTTAACCTCCTTGGTTAAATTTATTTCTATATATTTTATTATTTTTGATGCTATTATAAGTGACATTTTTCCTTTATTTTTCCAAATAGTTTGTTGTTTGTGTATAGAAATTCAACTTATTTTTTTAATGTTGATTTTGTATCCTGCAAGTTTACTGATTTGTTGATTAGTTCTATGAGTTTTTTGGTGAAATCTTTAGGATTTTCTATATCTAAGGTCATATCACTGACAGCTGGAGATAGTTTTGCTTCTTCCTTTCTGATTTGAATGCCATTTATTTCTTTTTCTTGCCTAATTGTTCAAGCTAGGACTTCCACTACCATGTTAAATGTATGTGGTGAGAATGATCACCCTTGTTTTGTTCCTAATCTTGGAAAAGAAGCTTTCCACCTTTTATCACTTGTAGGCAGGTATTTCAATCAATAATCTTTATCAGTTTAAGAAAAAATCTGGCTTTAGCTGGCTTGCTAACAATATTTCTCAAAAAATTATGAATGAATATTGAATCCTTATATTTCTTATTTCTCCCTCTTTTGATTCAAAGGTAAGGGCTCATAGAAGAAACAAAAAAGTGAACATATTGTATATCTAAACAGAGAAAATAAGATGCAAAAAATTTGTAATGGCTTTAACCATGTTTTTTCTGTTCTGAATATCAGCTCTAATACATAGTATTTCCCCAACAAACATTTGTCAAATGAATGAATGAGATTAAACTCCTTAGTGGTTCAAGAAATAAATTGAAATTGAGGTTTTTTTTTATTGCTCAGAAGAAATGCTAAAGTAAAGTTTCAAAGGAAGTCTAAGAATAAAGGAATTTTTAAAGATATGTTAATATATAAACTAAAAGAAAGCTGAATTGACAGTATTAGTATCGGAAAAGGTAAAATGTAAGCTAAAATAATTAAATAAAACATAATTATCTTACTTTGATAAAGGGCTTACTTTATTGTGAAGCTAGAGTAGTCATAAACTTTTATGTCCTAAATGACATCTAAGTATATATGTATATAGCAATTTTTAAAGTTGTTATAAAACCAAAATTGTAGTGAAAGATTTAAACAAACCATTCATTCTTTAACAAATCAAACAGCATATTAAATAAGGTATAGAAAAATTCATCTAAATTACATAAATTCATCTTTGTTATTATAAAATTAATCTTGATTTACTTGACAAATGTGTAGAACTTGTGAAAAATACACAAATGGTTATTGTTGCTTTAAAACAGTCATAGGATGTTTAAGGATGTCTCATCATAGTGACCTAATCCAGGGCTGTGATGGTGGATTTCGTTGGCAGGGGTGGTTTTTGACAAGTAAAAGACGAAAGGTGAAGAGGACTTTTTTTCTCTCTTTTTTTTTTAAGAGAGTGACATAGAGGTGTTTATGCCCTGTGCTTTCTAAGATCTTGTGGTGATGGTGGATAGAGATGCAAACAAATGCATGAAAAGCAAACAAGTCCAAACCTCATATATAAAGAAGAATCAATGAAAGAGAGCAGGGAGCAGGTCTTCAAATGCAGAAAAACAAATGCCGAGTGATTAAGAGGGGACGCAGTTGGCTGAAGGATGACATAATTTGAGGACAGCACAGACCAGGAGATTCACCAAGAGGGCCACTGAAGAGGTAGGGGGCTGGGTGCCCTTAGAGATTCCTGGTTCAGCACAGCTGGTCATCCAGAGGGTGGGGCAGGGGAGCTGGTCCAGGAGAAGATGGAGTTGTTGGAGTTTAGGGCACAGTGTAAGGATCCTGGCTGGCGACAGGATCCCTTTCCCACTTCCGCATTCTGAGCTGAGTTAGGTTGCTGGAATTTAATTCTAGAGGAGGGGAGGTGGGGGCCTTTATAACAAACAAACAAACAAACAAACAAACAAACAAACATATGATCTAGCAAATGCTGTCTTCTGCCTTGGAAGATATTGCATGAAACTGACTAACCTTTCTTCATTTTGGTAGGTAGTAGGGCCTTCTTCTCTTCATCCCCCTCCTCATCTAATCCAAAGTCTGTCGCTCAAATTTCCCTGCCATTTCCTGCCTCCAAAAGTATTCTAGTTGGAGCTCAGTAGTGAGGCAAGGGGGAGGTTGTGAGGAAACTCGAGCATCCTTCTTATATGTGAATAGACAACCAAGGGTCACCAGGTAGAGAGAGAGAATGTATGTGTGTATGTGTGCGTATCAGATAGAAGAGCAAAACCAAGATGAAAAGCAAGACAAAAATATATTCTAAAAGCACCTTCTGTGACATCCGAGATGTTACATTCAAAGAACAAGAATAGTAGTTGAGGGAAAAAGATCACTCAGGAAACAAGAAATGTCTCAGAGATTAAAAACGTGGTTGCTAAAATTAAAGAAGCAATAAAAGGTCTGGAAAGAGGGGAAATTAGGAGATAAGAGATAAGAGAAATCCAGGATCAATCCCCAAGAGGTCTAGTCCCCATTATTTTAGAGAACTAGTAGGGGAGAAGAGAGGATGCAGAGACAGAAGCCATGGCTAGGAAACAACAGAAGAAATTTCCCCCAAAGGACAGGAGTCTGTATATTGAAACAGTTCCCTGAGTTTTTAGAACAGTAATGAAAAAGCCATCACAACTGGATTTATCACCGAGAAGTTCCAAGTTGCTGGGAACATTGTACGTAGAACAGGACTTGGAGCACTCTAAGCTCTCAGTAATGGTACGTTAATAGCATTATTATAAAAAATTAAAGAGGAAAACGTCACCCTATAGGAAAGAGAATCAGAAAAAAGAGAATCAGACTAGTATTTGCTTTTCCATAAGCAGTACTGGATTCTAGAAAGTAGTGTTTTCAACATTCAGATTAGAAAAATCAATATGGCCTGGAAATCCATACTCAGTTGAACCATCCCTTGAAAGTGGAGGTCGGTTTCAGGGCTTGAGAAAGCTTATCTGCTGGGCACTCTTTTCAAAAATTAGTTTTCTTGAAGTAAAATTTGCATACGATCAAAGTTTCCATGTTTAATCTTACAATTCAATGAGTTTGATGTACGCCTCATCACAATGCTGAGTATTTCTATCACTCCAGGAAGCCCTCTCCTGCTCCCTTCCAATCATTCCACTTCCCTCGACTCCTTTTCTTTTCTAGAATTTCACAGATATGGAATCATACAACATGTAGTCTTCTGTGGCTTCTTTCCTTATACATAATATTTTTGAAACTCATCCATATTGTTTAGTGTATCAGTGTGGCTCATTCCTTTTCATTTCTGTGTAGTATTTCACTGTATGAACACCGTCTATTGTGTTTATCTACTCATCAGAAGAGGGTCATGTGTTTATCTGCTCACCAGCAGGAAGGCAGTGTCCAAACCCTGGAAACAGCCGATTGTTTCCAGGGTTTGGATATTCCAGCTTCTCTAAATATTCGTGTTCTAGTATTTGTGAATGAATGTCTTCATTTCCCTTCAGTAGGTACCGAGGAGAAGTACTGCTGCAGGAGACACTAAGTGTATGTTTTTTTTTTAATTTTTAAATTAAAAATTTTTTTATATGTTTAACTTTATAACATACTGCTGGACTAGTTTCCAAAGTGGCTGCACCATTTCGTCTCCCCATGAGCAGCGCACAGGGATTTCAGCTGCTTCCCATTCTTGGCAGCACATTCTAAGCCATTCTAATAGGTGCCTAGGAGTATCTCACTGTGGTTTTAATTGGCATTTACCTTATTTGCCATCTGTATATCTTCTTTTGTGAAATGGCTATTCAAATCTTTTGTGCATTTTTATTTTTTATTGCAGTGTATGGGTTCTTTATATATTCTCGATACAAGTTCTTTCTCAGATACTGTTTTGCAAGAATCTTCTCCCAGTCCGAGCCTGGCCTTTTCATTTTCACAATGGGGCCTTGGAAGCACAAAAGTTTTTAATTATAATGAAATCCAATTTATTATTTTTTTTTCTTTTCCAGGTCTCTTTGTGTCTTAACTAAGAAATCTTTGCCTAACTGAGGGTCATTCTTTCGTATAAAAGTGTGCTTTCTTCCAGAAGCATATAGAATTAGTTACATTGAGGTCTTTAATTAATTCTGAGTTAGTGTTTGTGTCTAGAGTGAGGTCAAGGTTCTTCTTTTTTTTCTTTTTTTCTTTGCATATAGGTGTTCAGTTTTTCCAGCATGTTTTTTGGAAGGATTAACCTTTCTCCACTGGACTGTGTTGGTTCTTTTGTCAGAAATCAGTTGACCATGTTTTCAGGGTGTATTTCTCAGCTCTATTCCATTCTGTTGAGCAGTAAGTTCATCTTTTCATCAATGTCCACTGACTTGACAGCTGTAGATTTACAATAAGTTTTGAAATCGGGTAATGTCCAACTTTGTTCTCCTTTTCCAGATTATTTTAATTAATCTTGTCATTTCAATTTCCATATAAATCTTTACATATTTCCATATGTAAATATAAAAGTCTTATCAGTTTCTATGAAAACTCTGTTGGGATGTTGATAAGCATTGCATCAAATCTGTCAATCGATTTAGCGAGAATTGACAACACTGTGGTATTAACATGGAATATTATGGACACAGAATCTCTCTCCATGGATTTAGATTTTCCTTACTTTCATAGCAATATGCTATAGTTTTTAGCCTAAAGGCCTTGCACATATTATGTTAAATTTATCCCTTCCTGTTTCATATTTTTGATGCTATTGTATTTGATAGTCTTTCCATTTTAATTCTGAACCGTTTGTAACAAAAACATGGAAATCCAACCGATTTTATATCCTGAACTTCCATGTTGTGGCTTTGCTAGACTTCCATATTAGTTCTGGTTCCTTTTTTTGTAGATTCCTTAGAGTTTTCAACATAGATGATCACATCATCTTCAAATAAAGACAGTTGTAGTTCTTCCTTTCTAACATGTATGACTCCCCCCTTTCTTGTCATATTTCACAGGTTAAAACCAATGTTCAATAAATGTGATGATATTCAACACATCTGCCTTTTCCTTTTCCTTATCTTAGCAAAAAATGTTTGCTACTGAGTGGTTGGGGAAATTTCCTTCTGTTCTCATTTGTTGATTAATTTTTATTGTTGTTATTTAGCATGACTAGGTCTTGTGATTTGCCGTTTTTGCCATGTATTAAGACTATCATCTGATTTTTCTTTTTCAATTTTTTGTGAATTACATCAACTGATTTTTAAAAATTAACCAATTTTGGGGACGCCCGTGTGGCTCAATGGTTGAGCGTCTGCCTTCAGCTCAGGGCATGATCCCAGAGTCTTAGGATCGAGTCCCACACTGGGCTCCCCCTGGGGAGCCTGCTTCTCCCTCTTCCTATGTCTCTGCTTCTCTCTCTGTGTGTCTCTCATGAATAAATAAATAAAATGTTTAAAATAAAAAAAAAATAGAGCACACTTATTAAAGTGGCCTAAATCTGGAAGTCTGACAACACCCAATGTTGGTAGGCATAAAAAAAATGGTACAGCCACTTTGGAAGATAATTTGATGGTTTCTTAAAAAGCTAAACTTCCTCTTGCCATTTAATCCAACAGTTTCACTCTTTTGGTATTTACTCAAAAGTGTCGAAAACTTATGTCCACCTAAAAACCTGCACACTGATATATTTATAGCTGCTTTATTCATAACTGCCAAAACTCAGAAGCTCGGAAGCAACCAACATTCCCTTCGGTCAGTGAATGGATAAACTGTAGCACATTCAGACAATGAAGATTATTCTTTGCTAAAAGGAAATGAGCTCTTGGGGTGCCTGGGTGGCTCGGTAGGTTAATTGTCCAACTCTTGGTTTCAGCTTAGGTTGTGATCTGAGGGTCGTGAGATCAAGTACCACGTTGGGCTCTGTGCTCAGTGGGTAGTCTGCCTGAAGATTCTCTCCCTCTGCTCGTTCCCTTACTCTCTCTCTCTCTCTAAAATAAAGAAAATTAAAAAAAAAAAAAGGAAATGAGCTATCAAGCCATGAGAAGACATGGGAGAAACATAAATGCATATCACTACATGAAAGAAGCCCATATGAAAAGGCCACCCATTGCATCATTCCAACTTTTACATTCTTGAAAAGCCAAAGCTATTGAGACAGTAAAAAAATCAGTGGCTTCCGGGGGTTGGGGAGAGAGGGATGACTGACTAGGTACAGCACAGTGAATTTTTACTGTGGTGAAAATACTCTGTATGATACCATAATGTTGGATACACATCATTATACATTTGTCCAAACCCAGGGTTTGTACAATGTACAAAGCAACTATAAACTTGGTTTGTTAATGATGTGCTCATGTAGGTTCATCAATAGTAACAATAACTCTCCAGTGGTGGAGGCTGTGCACGAGTTGGGGCAGGGGGTACATAGTAAGTCTCTGTACTTTCGCTCAATTTTTCTGGGAACCTAAACCTGCTCTAAAACAATAAAATCATAAGAAAAAAGTTTTAAAAAGGGTGCAAGGGGTCCCAGAATGATGAAAATCACAATTTAAAAGAAATGAGGTGTACTTGAAAGTAATAGGATATCATAGGTCAATTATATTCCAATAAGAATGATGAAGTTAAACACAGAGCTACCCTACAATCCAGCAATGCCACAACTGGGTATTTACTCCAAAGATACAGATGTAGTGAAACGCCACGACACCTGCACCCTGATGTTCACAGCAGCAATGTCCACAGTAGCCAAACTGTGGGAGGACCCTTGATGTCCTTTGACAGATGAATGGATAAGAAAGACGTGGTCTATATACATACTGGAATATTAGCCATCAGAAAGGATGAATGGTGGGTACCATTTGCTTTAACGTGGACGGAACTGGAGGGTATTATGCTGAGTGAAGTAAGTCCATTAGAGAAGGACAATCATCATATGGTTTCACTTCTCCGTGGAATAAAAGAAATAGTGAAAGGGATTATAAGGGGAAAGAGGGGAACTGAGTGGGGAAAGATTTGAGAGGGAGACAAACCATGAGAGACTCCAGACTCTGGGAAACAAGCAAATAGTTGTGGAAGGGGAGGAGAGTGGGGAGTTGGGGTAACTGGGTGACAGACACAGAGGAGGGCACCTGATGGGATGAGCACTGGGTATTATATGTCGGCAAATTGAATTTAAATAAAAAAATGAAAAAAAAAAGAAATGGAAAAAAAAGAATGATGAAATCAAATTCCCCCCAAAAAAGTCACTGCCATGGATGTTATGCACCAAATTACAAAGTATTAAGCTGTACCAAGGAATAAAGAGAAATGAACAAAAGCACAATTGTAGTGGTGGAGCCCTAATGCCAATCTCTCAGCCCTTGACCCACCAAACAAACCCAAAGCAGCTCAAAGTCTGTGCTTTGAGACCCACGCCAGTGCCTTGACCTCTAAGGGGAGTCCACTGGCTTCTCTTAGAACACAATTAAGCCATCAAAATGTCAGTAGATTAAAAAGTAGATATGCTACAAATTACATTCTTTGACCATCTAAGAATAGTATCAGATGGTAATAGAAAAATGCCCTCTTTACCTAACTAACCATTTAGAAAATAAGACAATAACACATGTCATCCAGAAAGAAAACAAAACCGAACCACACCCTGGGGCTGAAGATAAACTCAAAATGACAATTATAAAATATCTTCCTCTCAGTGTGGTACTGAGAGGAAAATTCATATTCCTTACCCTTTAAGTTAAAAAAAATGAAAATAAATTAAGGATTCAACTCAAAAGCTTGATTAAAAAGCAACACGTTAAACCCAAGCAAAATAGAAAGTCACATTAATAATAATAAAAGTGGAAATTTGATAAATTGGGAAGTAGAAGAACGATTGAGGCATAAAATAAAACAAGGAACTGGATACAGTAGAACGGTATAAATAGGTAAACTTCTAGAGAAGCCAATAAGAAAAAAATGCTAAAGTGCAGTCACTCTCAAGGAGAGAATCCTTTGTAAAATTGTGATGCAAAAACTTTGATCGCATGGATGAGATGGATAATTTTATATGAAAATATGAAGAATTAATCTTGAAACAAACAAACAAAAGCTAATAGACAAATACATACAAATTAAAAGCTTTGTCAAGGAGCCACCCTCAAAGATTTGTAGGGCCAGATACTCCTTTTTTTTTTTTTTTTTTTGCAACCTTCAAGGAACAACTGTGAGGAAATCAAGAATATTCTTGGTAACTCAATGAGAATAAATATATGCATCAAAATCCATAACTGGCCTTGGATTTCATGGCAAAGAAATCCAAACATTTACAATAAAATGGGCAACCGTTCAAGGGCGCCTTCTGTCACTACTATTATTGACCTTTAACAAAATTTAAGATGCTCCTCCAGCATTTTCTCAGTCGCCTAGACAAAGGAACATCCTTCCTTAACACGATTAACAAATGTCTCTGTCTCAAATGCAGCGCCAGGTGAGCTACTACGAAATTCTTTAAGACCAGTTACATGAAGAGCATGCGCTCCATCATTGCTGTTATTTCATAGAATTCTGGAATGTTAGGCAGTGTAATGAGATAGGGAAATGACGTGAGAATAAAATGATAAGATTACGCTGACATCATGGGCCCGTTGTTTTATAGTTTTTGGGTCGATTTCCTTTGAGCGTTTCCCGTACATAATCATATCACGTGTTGAACACTTGAGGAAAGAAGTGTTTGTTGAGTTCACACCTTAGGCCTGGCCTTGAAGATGCAACGAGGAGCAGGAGAGAGTCCCTGCCTTCACGGAGCCTATGTTCCAGCTGGGGAGAGAGATGGACAGCAACACACGAAATCCAGACAGTGTATAATAGGATGCCAGGTGTTGGTAGACACGATGAAAGGAAACCCAACTGTGGACAAAACATGAATGATGGGGATGGGATGCCAGGCAAAGGGGGCAGGGGAGGCCTCTTCTCCAAGCTTTCAGCATTAGCAGAACGCTGATCCAAACCATGATGTGATCCCTTTCTTTCCCTGTCTCTCCCATACTTACTTCTTTTTGAAATAGACGCAATAATCTTAGTTTATCTGGAAAAATAAGAGTGAAGACTAAACCTAGAACTTCGACCAGAGACTACTGGGGGTAGGAGTGAAGGGATGTAAATGTGTCACATCGACGCATTTTATAACTATATTATTAAGTGGCAAATATCACAGGGGTGTGGCACGCTCTCCATAAACCCAAAGTGAGACCAGTGAGGTTAAATATGAGGCCTGAGTTTATAAATGAGTCGAGCATGTAAAAATCTTGGTGTATTAGCTGTAGCAGGTATAACAGAGCTTATATCCTGTCCTAAAAATGTTAATACGTATGAACACATCTTATTTATTCATGTTTCATTTTAAGTGCGACTGATAATTTCATATTTCTTTTTGAAGTGTAATGAACATACTGTGTTATATTAGTTTCGGGTTACAGTATGATCATTCAACGATACTGTGACCAAATGGTGACCTCATTACCACATTAGCTTACTAGTTAATCCTTTGCTCTCTAGTAATACAGGTTCCAGCCGCTAAGTATGTTTGTTTGCTTGCAATTTGAGTTCAGCTGATAGTCTAAGTGTTGTGCACAAGGCTTCCTGTAACCATTCAGAGTATCTAGAAGCACCGTAGAGTTCAAAGTTTGGTTTTTCAAGACTTAAAATATGGCACCGTAGAGTTCAAAGTTTGGTTTTTCAAGACTTAAAATATGGCCAAATACAGTTAATCTATTTATTTGTCTGTTTGTTTATTTTTACATTTGTATTTATTTAAGTTCAATTTGCCAACATATAGTATAACACCAGTGCTCATCCCATCAAGTGCCCTCCGCAGTGCCTGTCATCCAGTTACCCCAACCCCCCCGCCCACCTCCATTCCACAACCAAATACAGTTTTAAAGGGAGACAGAACATGAAGACTCCTAACTCTGGGAAATGAACTAGGGGTGGTGGAAGGGGAGGAGGGCGGGGGGTGGGGGTGACTGGGTGACGGACACTGAGGGGGGCACTTGATGGGATGAGCACTGGGTGTTATTCTGTATGTTGGCAAACTGAACACCAATAAAAAATAAATTTATTATTAAAAAAACAAAAAAAAAGAATTTGCAATTCTTAAAAAAAACACACACACAGTGCTCATCATGGTAGGTGTACTCTTAACCCCCTTTATCTGTTCCACTGACCCCCCCAACCCAGTGAGTAATTTCATATTTCTCAAATATTGCACTTAATGGAATCCAGGGCTCTAACCCTTGAATGAACAGTATAGTAAAGCTTGTATACAAGCTTTAGGAGGCATGAACACGTTTTTTAAAAGTCTATCGTCAGAAGAAATGGAGATTGTGTAGTAGAGTGTCAGGTATTGATAGAGATGGTTGTAATCCTTATAAGCACCGTTATGTATTATTTTAAGGTAAGATTCGGGGACACGTGCTTAATACCTATTGTAGAAATTGAAAAATTGATTTAAACATTCTAAGTAAGTAATTGTAGAGAAATTTTGATGATGCTTTTATTTTATTTTATTATTATTTATTTATTTATTTATTTATTTATTTTTAAATTTATTTTTTATTGGTGTTCAATTTACCAACATACAGAATAACCCCCAGTGCCCGTCACCCAATCACTCCCACCCCCCGCCCTCCTCCCCTTCCACCACCCCTAGTTCGTTTCCCAGAGTTAGGAGTCTTTACGTTCTGTCTCCCTTTCTGATATTTCCCACACATTTCTTCTCCCTTCCCTTATATTCTCTTTCACTATTATTTATATTCCCCACATGAATGAGAACATATAATGTTTGTCCTTCTCCGACTGACTTACTTCACTCAGCATAATACCCTCCAGGTCCATCCACGTTGAAGCAAATGGTGGGTATTTGTCATTTCTAATAGCTGAGTAATATTCCATTGTATACATAAACCACATCTTCTTTATCCATTCATCTTTCAATGGACACCGAGGCTCCTTCCACAGTTTGGCTATAGTGGCCATTGCTGCTATAAACATCGGGGTGCAGGTGTCCCGGCGTTTCATTGCATCTGTATCTTTGGTGTAAATCCCCAACAGTGCAATTGCTGGGTCGTAGGGCAGGTCTATTTTTAACTCTTTGAGGAACCTCCACACAGTTTTCCAGAGTGGCTGCACCAGTTCACATTCCCACCAACAGTGTAAGAGGGTTCCCTTTTCTCCGCATCCTCTCCAACATTTGTGGTTTCCTGCCTTGTTAATTTGCCCCATTCTCACTGGTGTGAGGTGGGATCTCATTGTGGTTTTGATTTGTATTTCCCTGATGGCAAGTGATACGGAGCATTTTCTCATGTGCTTGTTGGCCATGTCTATGTCTTCCTCTGTGAGATTTCTCTTCATGTCTTTTGCCCATTTCATGATTGGATTGTTTGTTTCTTTGGTGTTGAGTTTAATAAGTTCTTTATAGATCTTGGAAACTAGCCCTTTATCTGATACATCATTTGCAAATATCTTCTCCCATTCTGTAGGTTGTCTTTGAGTTTTGTTGACTGTATCCTTTGCTGTGCAGAAGCTTTTTATCTTGATGAAGTCCCAATAGTTCATTTTTGCTTTTGTTTCTTTTGCCTTCGTGGATGTATCTTGCAAGAAGTTACTGTGGCCGAGTTCAAAAACGGTGTTGCCTGTGTTCTTCTCTAGGATTCTGATGGAATCTTGTCTCACATTTAGATCTTTCATCCATTTTGACTTTATCTTTGTGTATGGTGAAAGAGAGTGGTCTAGTTTCATTCTTCTGCATGTGGCTGTCCAATTTTCCCAGCACCATTTCCTAGCCTCAGCAATCAGACAACAAAAAGACATTAAAGGCATTCAAATTGGCAAAGAAGTCAAACTCTCCCTCTTCGCTGATGACATGATACTCTACATAGAAAACCCAAAAGCCTCCACCCCAAGATTGCTAGAACTCATACAGCAATTCGGTAGCGTGGCAGGATACAAAATCAATGCCCAGAAATCAGTGGCATTTCTATACACTAACAATGAGACTGAAGAAAGAGAAATTAAGGAGTTAATCCCATTTACAATTGCACCCAAAAGCATAAGATACCTAGGAATAAACCTAACCAAAGAGGTAAAGGATCTATACCCTCAAAACTATAGAACACTTCTGAAAGAAATTGAGAAAGACACAAAGAGATGGAAAAATATTCCATGCTCATGGATTGGCAGAATTAATATTGTGAAAATGTCAATGTTACCCAGGGCAATATACACGTTTAATGCAATCCCTATCAAAATACCATGGACTTTCTTCAGAGAGTTAGATCAAATTATTTTAAGATTTGTGTGGAATCAGAAAAGACCCTGAATAGCCAGGGGAATTTTAAAAAAGAAAACCATATCTGGGGGCATCACAATGCCAGATTTCAGGTTGTACTACAAAGCTGTGGTCATCAAGACAGTGTGGTACTGGCACAAAAACAGACACATAGATCAATGGAACAGAATAGAGAACCCAGAAGTGGACCCTGAACTTTATGGTCAACTAATATTCGATAAAGGAGGAATGACTATCCATTGGAAGAAAGACAGTCTCTTCAATATTTATTTATTTATTTATTTTGATGATGCTTTTAAAGAGAAACCTTATGTGTGACACTGTGAACGTCAACATGTATTAACAGAATTTTCAAGAAGCCATTGGGGTTTTAGGGTTTCTGTGGCTAAAATAATTTAATGAAAACTATACCAAGCCAAACCTTGGGGGAAATACTCAGTGTTTTCTATGGATCAGACTCATAGGTTTGACTACTTAATTTTGACAAAGTATATTGCAAATTGGATGCAAAATTAAAACGTAAGTGACAAACCACGAACAAAAGAGTTTTCACAATGCAGAATCAAGTATTAATAAAATTACTGTGTAAAGTTTCTAATTGATGAGAGTAAGACAACACTAACACAAAGACCAGCCACAGTTGTGAACAAGTTGCACTGGGTCATCTTCAGTCCCTTATTTGTTTTATTTGCTTTGGTTAATCAAATGTTTAAAAGCAGAGGATTAGTAATATTGACTCATGTTCTGTTTAGATCCTGTACTTACTTTTAAAAATTTGTGTGATTATTTGTTTTCTTATTGACTGATATGAGAACGCTCTTTGTCATATGTTGCAAAAGCTTCATGATTTGTCATTTTATTTTCTTTTTTTAAAAAATTAACTCTTTATTGATACTATTTTATGGTTATATTGATCATCATACATTTATATCTATTGGTTCTTTTTTTAAAATTTCTTTTTATTGGAGTTCAATTTGCCAACATATAGCATAACACCCAGTGCTTATCCCATCAAGTGCCCCCTTCAGTGCCCGTCACCCAGTCTTTGTCATTTTCAAAAGTTAGTTCGTTAGTGTCATGTGCTGCAGAGAAATTTTAATTTTTTATGTGGTTAAAACTATCATCATTTTATGATCTGCTAACCTTAACTGTGTTTGCTTTTCTACATTAAATTTACTTACAAAATACATCCATTACCCTTATTTGGAAAAAAATAAGATGAAATAATTAAAATAGGAGAAAATGTCAGTGTCATTTTCGATGGTTTAACATTTTTTGTTTTATTTTTAAAGTAAATATGAGTCACAATTACAGATAATAGAGTACAAAATAATGACAGAAAGATCAGTAAGGTAAAACTCATGAGATGCTAACAAAGCTGAACTTGGGAAAATTCATAGTCTGTATAATTTATTATTAAGTGTAAAGGGATAAATGTAAGAGAGCTAGGTATCAAATGCAAGATACTATAAAGGAAACTGCAAACAGGTGCAAAAGAAAAGGATATAACAAAGGTAAAGTCTTAATATATATTTAGCACTTAATATATATAATCAATATTTGATATACATTTACTTAAAAAACTTTTGCAAGAGCTATATACACATTTATTATATGTATGTAGATTATATATACATGTACACATATGTAAATATATATTTATAAATATATAAATACATATTTAATAAGTATATATAAGTATATACTCTATATACTAAGTATATACAGATAAACAAAAGAAGATAAATAGACCACAGGTCAATATTACTATTATTGCTAATTCTTTGTTTTAAACATTAAATTAACCAAAGTAAAATAAATTATTTTCAAGAGCAAAAATAAATAATTAGCAGGATTAATAAAAAATCTAAGTCCTGCTTTTTAAAAACTATGCATGAATTTCTGATCTATTTAGCAAGAAAATGAGGAAAAAATTCTCCCACAAACACATAAAACAAGTTGTCAGAAAACTGAGAGTAATCAAACCCTATAAAAATATTTTTACAGGGAACCTGGGTGGCTCATTTGGTTAAGTGCCTTCGGCTCAGGTTGTGATCCCAGGATCCTAGGATGGAGCCCCATATCGGGCTCCCTGCTCAGTGGGGAGCCTGCCTCTCCCTCTGCCCTTCCCCCCTGCTCAGGCTCTCTCTCTCTCTCTCTAATGCTCTCTCTCTAAAACAAACAAATAAAATCTTAAAAAAATATTTTTATAGTAAATTAAATTAAAATGCTTTATTTATTTGAGAGAGAGAGAGAGAGCGCGCATGAGTGGTGGCGGGGGCGGGGGGAGGCGCAAGAGGATGAGAGAAAGAGAGATCCCAAGCAGATTCTCCACTGAGTGCTGAGTCCAACTTGGGGCTTCCTCTCATGAGCCTGAAATCATGACCTGAACTGAAATCAAGAGTCAGATTCTCAACTGACTGAGCCATCCAGGTGTCCCATAAATTGGTTGTTTTTTTTCTTAAAGGTTTTATTTATTTATTCATGAGAGATGCAGAGAGAGAGAGAGAGAGAGAGAGAGAGAGATTGGCAGAGACACAGGCAGAGGGAGAAGCAGGCTCCATGCAGGGAGCCTGACGTGGGACTTGATCCGGGGTCTCCAGGATCACGCCCTGGACTGCAGGTGGTGCTAAACCACTGAGCCACCCGGGCTGCCCAATTGGTTGTTTTAAAAAAATGAGAGAGAAAGAGAGAGAGAGAGAGAGAGAGAGAAAACTATAATAAAAAAGACCAAAGACTAGAACTCTTGCACAAATGAGTAAGATGGAAATGTTTAAAACTTGTCAAAAGTTTACTACCAACAGAAGAGTAAAAACATAAGAAGCTTTTAGCAGAAGTGTATTTTTAAAAATATAAACAGTTTTAGAGCACAGTAACTTATAAAAACACTCCCTAATTCATTTTATGAAACTATGGTAACTCTAATACCACAGCCAGGCAAAGACAGTTCATTAAGGGCAACTCACTTTTGAACATAATGTGAGAATAATAATCTCTAAGGAGAATAAAGAATAATATTCTTGGGATCCCTGGGTGGCGCAGCGGTTTGGTGCCTGCCTTTGGCCTAGGGCGTGATCCTGGAGACCCAGGATCGAATCCCACATCGGGCTCCCGGTGCATGGAGCCTGCTTCTCCCTCTGCCTGTGTCTCTGCCTCTCTCTCTCTCTCCCTCTGTGACTATCATAAATAAATAAAAATTAAAAAAAAAAGAATAATATTCTCTATGTTTCTTTTCTACATTGAGGGGATCAAGGATGATTAATATATTTAAATTATATTCATATATAAGAGAGAAAATTTACACCCATGTCCTATTGAGATGTTTATAATAATATTCAACACCCATTCTTAAGAAACAAAATTCAAAACTTAATACCTGTCAGTATAATCAAAATTACACCTTCTTTAATCAAGAAAGATGCTTGGGACGCCTGGGTGGCTGAGTTGGTTAAGCGTTGGACTCTTGATTTCAGCTCATGTGATGATCTCAGGGTCATAAGATCAGGCTCCATGCTCAGGAGGGAGTCCGTTCTCTCCCTCTGCCCCACACCCACCTCATGCACACTCTCATTCTCTCTCTCTCTCTCTCTCAAATAAATACATAAACATTTGAAAAAATAAAAGAAAGATTCTTTCGCTTCCAAAACAGCAGCTGAATCATACCTTAGAATGAAAACCTAGAGGCATCTATTTAAGTAAGAAAGGAGTCTCATAATCCTTGCCATTTTTAATACAGTTCTTTAAATCCTAGCCAATGGGATAAAGCATGAATAAAAATTAGAAAAGGTGACAGTCTGAAAGTAGATGAGATAGTTATTGTCATTTACGTGGGAAAATTGAAGTGAGCGCACTGAAAAATTACTATATTATTTAATGAATTCAGTAACAAACTTTGGTGAAAAGAAATGCATAGACAGAAATTTTTCCTCTTTCTACATGCCAGGGATATGATGATATTAAAAATACATTTCTCAATAGCAACAAAACTATAAGATATCTGAGATGGAGTTCGCAAGAAACATGGAAAGCTATGATGAGAAAGAATAAGGATTGTAAATAGGATAACATGCACGGTATTGAATTAAAATTAAAAAGAAATATGAAGTTATCAATTCTCTTTATAGTATCTACAAGCTTAATGGGATAGATATAAAAAAAAAAAAGCAGTGGGACTTCGGAGGGCATAGTGCTCCATAAAATTATTGGGAAATTCATCTGGAACTTTAGAATTGCCAAGAGAGTTTGCAAAAGTAGAAAGACGACAAGGGACTTGTACTACCGAGTGAGCAACGTGCAAAGACGTGCTTTTAGCTTTGTATATATCCAGCCTGGTTTAATTGCGGGAATGGACAGATTAATCAATGAAACTGCACAAAGAGAGCAGAAGCAGGCCCATGTAAATATGAATTTCATGTAAGATAAATGTGGCATTTCAAACCAATGGGGAAAAGATGAAGAATTCAGTAAGTCAAATTGAGTCAATTTGCTGACCATGTGAAAAAAAAAAAGAGAGAGAGAGAGAGAGAGAGAGAGATCTTTACAGCTGAATGTGCACTAACAAATTTCAGGTTGATAAAATATTTAAATATGAAATTTGAAACCACAGAAATATTTTTAAAAAATACATGAATATTCATCTGATGTCATGTGTGCAAGTCCTTTCTAAGAGTCCACGAAAAGGCATAATCCATAAAATAAAAGACGCACAGACAAAATTCTTTATGTCAAAATGATCATGAACAAAGCTAAAGGTTAGACCCTTAACTGGGGATCAATATCCTTTAATAAAAGTGCTCACAAATCAGTAACTAAATGACAAACGTACAAGAGAAAACGGGCAAAGAAAATTAGGGGGATGTTTTACAATGAAGCGGCCAACGAATGCAAGAAAAAAAAAATTCAACCTCATTGGAAATTAAGGCTTGATCATCGAAAGGAACAATCCATGTAACGCAGTTAGCTCAGTGCCAGGAACACAGAATGTTCTAGACAAGTACTAAGTCTTTGTAATCGGATGGTCATGCTGGTGATGCTGACGAAGATGTGTGCCCTTAGCATACGGAAGAGCAGCGCAGGGATTACCTTTTTGGTAGAAGAATAAACGAATACATTTCTGAAGTGTGACTTCGCAATGCATAGCCAGAGTGTTGAACACATTTCCTTGGATAGATCATTCTCATTCGTACATTTATTCTGGTGACATCTAATGAAATCCTCTTCAAGGATCTCTCTCCAGGATGCTCTCCAGGATTGCAGTAGTTATCCTAACAGTCTCCATCAAAGGGGGGGTCACAGCAGACGACCCGCTGGAGTGGAGGGACACGTACGTGATGGCAATCGATACGGTGGTTACGGGGGCCGTAGACGACAAGAACTCGGCCCCGGTGCGTTAGGTGAGGATGGACGGTGCCCTGAGAGCGCGTGTGGGTTTGAAGATTACCCGTGTGTCTGCGTCTGGTTGGAAGGACCATGGTTATTTTGATTTCCTTCTGCATTTTCTGCATGTATTTTGCAAAATTCAAAATGAGCAGGTGGTAATTGGTAAACGGAAAGATATGCATCCCCCCGCTAGACAACGGCTTCTCCAGCTTTTAGAAGAAGCCTCATGGGACTCTGAGAGCGGAGCCTGGGAGCAAGGATTTAGGATCTGCTCTGCACACCCCCTCCCGGGGTCCTGGGTCAGCCGGGGTGAGCGGGGGTGGCTCATGGGGCAGAGTGGCAGGAGCCCCGCGGTGCCGGTGCTGAAGGGGGTCCGGAGGCGCAGTGGGTCCACGACACCTGCCCCTTCGCTGGCATCGTGTCCGTACGAGCGGCGCCAGTGGCTGTGTCAGTGCAGGCCTGAGTGGCCGCACCCTGGGTGCTTAGAGAGGGGTTGGGAACTAAACACTGACCCACAGACGGGAGCTAGGGGCCTCCGTGTAGGGCCTCTGGTCCAGCTCTCCCCTCTGGAGGGGACCTCTTCGTGGTTTGAAGCTTGTGGCTCCCTCCACGGAGGGCAGGCCCACCCTCCCGGTTATCCCCGGGCCCGGCTCCTGGACGGCGGGCCTCGAGCCCAACGCCTCCCTCTCTGCGCCGGGTGACGGGTCCCAAGGGGCAAGGGAGGTGCACGGAGGGACAGAAAGGACATGGATCCTCTCTGAAGGCTGCCCAGAGCCCCGGTGCCCAAGATGGGGGCCTGTTGAGGCTGCCCACGCATGATGTGGGTGCTGGGGGAGGAAAACCCTGGAGGATGTCCGCCGGCGCCTGCCCGCCGTGCTTCTAGCTCCTTCAGTGTGGCTCCACGGAGGCGGCCGCGTGTGCCAGGCTCTGTGCACATCCCCTGCCTCCTGGGCCCCGTTTCTGGCCTAACCGTGGTGGGGGCTTCCCTCGGAGACCAAAGTCTTGCAACCGCGCTGGTAATTCCCTCCGGCCCGTCTCCTCCTCAGCTCGCTGACCCTTCCCCCAGCAGCCCCGCTCCTCACAGACAATTAAGCGTTGGCCTCTTTCCATCTACACGCACCTCCTCCGGGAAGCCCGCCTTGATCTCCTCAGCCGCGCTGGGTCTCCTCGCCAGGGCCCGGGCCCCAAGGCTCTGCTCTGCGATTCTCATTTCGTGGTCACCTTCCGACGGCCGAGCCAGTCCCGGGCTGCAGGCTCTCTCCGGGCCGGTACCCGGGGGTTCGTGGCCCTGAGAAAGGTGGCCCTGAAAACGGATGATTGAACCGCGACAAGAAAGACGCAGCCTCTTCCCAGAAACCGGCGTGTGGAGGGGGGGCAGATCCACAGAAGGGCCTGGTGTAGCCGGGCACGCGGCGGGGGTGGGGGGGCCCGGGGGGACACGATGGTTGATGCGGACTTCGGGCAGGCGTGTTCCGCGAGCACGGGCCCAGCGTGGAAGGCCTGCAGTCAGGACACACCCGGCAGGGGCGAGTTCTGGAACGTTCGGCTGCTATTTCAGGCCGCGTGGGGGTTGCAGAGCCCCTGCCCTGCGCCGGGGAAGGTGGGTGAGGGCCCCGGCATCTCTGGCTTGGCCTCCTGACCCGGGCTGCCCTCGCCGGGGAGGGAGGACAGGCCGGCTTGCCCAGCAGCCGCGCCATGGGCCCGTAGCCTATTCCTGTCATGTCCCTGGGCTGCCCAGCTGTCACCATCATAATTACTGCAGCCGCGGCCGAGGGAAGTGTGTGGTTGTGGGGACCCTCCGGTCTCCTTAGAACTTTACTACTGTTGTTATGGCCGATCAGGACACGGCCTGCCTTCTGTTGGTCTCTTGAAAACGGCTGATTCCCATCCATCACGGGGCAGGCCAGCTGCTGCGGGGGCGGCTGTCAGGGAGAGGGCTCCGCTGGCTTCCTGACACGCTGGCCCCGACCTTGGGGAGGTGGCTGCTCCAGGCCACGCGTCTTTCTTGGGGTGGCATTTGGGCCGTGTCTTCTCTCTTAACCCCGGCCCTGCTTTGTGCGGCGGCCCCGACCTCCTGGCCCGTTGCCCGGTGTCTGCCCCGGATCACGCTCTTCCCCGCCGGAGGGGCCACACGCAGTCTTCTGCTCCGAAAGCCTTTGTCTTACGTTTTAAGCCATCGTCTCCCACATTATAAAAGGAATAGACAGTGACAACGACGATATAAATAGGTGGCACTGCGTGGCTGTTTACCATGCTGCAGACATTACCATTTCACAAGGATCTTCTAATTAACCAGACAACACCATGAGATGGGCGTATGATTCTCACTGTTCAGGTGAGGAACCCTGGCCAGACAGGGGAGGTGACTTGTCTGCTGTCACGCAGCTCACGCGTCGGGGTTCTGGGATTCAGGACTACAGAAGTCTCCTCGGAAATCTGGAAACCGAGAAAGTAGAAAAAAAGTCGCCAATAATTTCACTTTCCAAATGCAGCTCTTGATGATCCCGTTGTGGTTTTTTTCTCTTGATTTTTCTATTCATGATTCCCCCCTCCCCCCCCCATAATTGTGATTACATCGCGGAATCGGTTTAGCCTTATTCTTCTAGAATTAATATCGTCACGTAAGCGTTTTCTCATGATTGTGTAACATCCATTTTTGTGGGTTTACTATCCTTTACTATTCCCTGTTGGTTGCTCATTGGCTTGGATCCCATTTTCCGATGCAACTAACAGTGATACTGTGGGTGAGGGTGTGTGTGTGTGTGTGTGTGTGTGGGTGGGTGTCACTTACTATATACTTAGCTTCTTGTTAAGATTTGTACATTCAGTTTCTAGTTTATTCTCTAGGCAACCCGATGAGGCAAGGAAATATTCACTCAACCATCTCACAGATGAGAAGCTAAGGTTTAGAACAGTTAAATCAATTGCCAGGATCACGCAGCAGAGAAGGTCCCACGCCAGAATGAAAACTGATGTCAGTTTGACAAAGGCCATGCTTTTGGCCATTAGTCTATCCTAGGGCTATAGGGCTTTTTCCATATTACGTTTTTAGTTAAAAAATTGTTGGGGGGTACACGACCACGAGCGGAAGCGGGGGCATCACCGTTTTTGAAACAAGTTAGAGGGACTTGCCCTCTGTTCCTGTTGGATCTTTCTGGTGCTGTCATTGCACGTTATCATTGAGCCCGTCGGTGGGGTTATTAAGAGCCCCGTCCTTAATGGCTTGTGACAACCCAAGTTTACTTCTTGCTCATGCTCCATGTCTGTCCTGTGTCGGCTGGGCTCTGCTCCAGGTGTCCTCGCTCTGGGACGACTGATTTGAACAGTCGCCATCTGGAATGCTGCTTGGTCACTGTTGCAGATGGAAAGAGAGCTCTGGGCGTCTCCCACTGGCAGGGAAGAGATCTGGCCCCAAGGGGACAAATGTCCCTTCTGCTCAGAGCTCACTGGCCAATGCTCATCACGTGGCCCACCCACGCAGAGCCCTGGGGGGCGCAGTCCTTCATGTGTCCTGAGGGGACAGAGGGCTGGGACTCACCCCAAAAGGATCCATGACGAGCACAGTCATAAAAGTTGCTCATTTGATAGTTGGAAATAGTAACACAGTGTTGCTTCAATTGAGATTATTTTTCTTGGTAGGTCTCAGTATTTCTTCATATTTTCTTGGCCAGTTGGACCTTCTCTTTTGTAACTTGTTTGTCCTGTTCTTCGCCCATTTATCTGCGCTATCTTAATGCTTTTCACAAATGGTTTCCTGATGTGTTGATGCCCTAAATGGGTCATTGATGAGTGAAAACACATGGTGTCTCACAGGCCAGTTTCCCGTAGATATTTTTAAACCTATGTATGTAAATTACGCTATTAATTTCCTTCTGTTTTCTCAAAGAAGTGGCTCCGGATTTATGTGAACTTCAGGTTAAGAGTTAATTGTAAGTTCAGCTTTTCAGTTACTCCATGAAGACTGAGGGAGTTTCCGTGGATTTTAGCAAATGGGTTTCAAAACCCTGGTGTCCTCTTGGGCTCCTTCTCCCTGGCCCCACACAACCCACTGGACACCTGGCCCCGAGTGTCCATTCTATGGCCATTTTGGTCACTGCATCCACCTCCTCCTTCCCACTCCCACTCCTCTGTCCCCAAGTGAGGGGGGGACACGTGGACGATTGAAATAGCTCCCTGACTGGTGTCTTAGATGTTCCACCAGAGGAGGGGCCGTTCTAATTATATCTTGTCTCCCCTCAAAGCTCTTCACGGTGGCTTCCTTTGCCCAGGGGGACCCATTTACCATGGTTGTGCACCACAGCCTTCTAGATGGGACACAGAGGAACAGTTTTTATAGATATAAGTAAATTTTCCTGTGTATTAGAAAGGTAATTACCTAGCATAGTAAATTCATGCATTGGCAGATATTCTTGCTTATGAGTAAAAGTGAGTAAAGTGTAAAAATTTAAAGGATACTAATAAGTGAGTAACAATAGGGAGCACATAGATGTGGCATAGATAATGGGATCGTGTACAAGTCACAGAAGTTTGGGAAAGACTGTCCTACCGTCTAACATCCAGCTTCAGCCGGGCTTCCTAGCCCTGGGCCCCTCCCCTGTCCCCTCCTTATGCACCCCCCTCCCCATTTCCTATTCTTAGAACTCACCAATAGTGGTCCTCCCTCAAGCCTCAGTGACCATAAAGACCTCCCCTTTATTCCTGGCGAAGGTAGAGTTCTTCTCTGCCTCTTTGCAGGGAGGAGGGGGGGATCCTGGCTCACTTTTTACTCGTGTTCTCCTTAATTGGAATATTTTTTTTGGAATATTTGTTCAATTTGTTACTTTCCCATCTAGGTATTTATTTGAAATCACAGCCTGGGCTTTCTTTCAATGGTCATCTTTTGCCTACAGAAGGTGCTTTACTACTTAGGTAGTCTATTTGTATTCACGGTCTACGGTCTCCTCACAACCGCTCCATTTTACAGATGAATTCGCCAAGGCTCAGACACGGTCAAACACCGTTCAGCTAGTCACGGCAGGGATTAAAACTTGGGGGTATGACCTCACACCGTGACTTTCCTACTTTACCCCCTGGCCACCCTGCTCCTCCTCAATGCATGGTACCTGCATATCGTAGGTGCATAAAGGCCTTTGGAGTGAAGGAAATATAAACACATTCTGATTTCTATGACTCTTGTTCACGGGACCCATGGCAATAGTCCCATAAACTGAGTTTTGAGACATTCTGCCCACAGAGGACTGGGAATTCTTGGGTTGTTTCCTCCAGACTGAATACCCGAGCATTTTCTGACATCCTCCCCAGGGAACCTGGGGTCACTACTGAGCAGTGATGTTCTTTCTTCCTCTCCAATTACCTGTTGGCGAGTGGAGACAAAGGCATCCTTGTCCAAGTAAATATGGCTTGAGGAGAGATTCTGGAAGGAGCACAATAACGCTTTAGAGACAGTACTCTGAACCATGACTGGACAACTCCTTGAACGGGTTCAGGAATGTTACCAGAGGTACCCAGGAGCTCCTTTTATACTTATGTGAGAGATGGAACATTGGAGAATTAACCAATATTTTTCTATATAAATATCATCACCAATGATACCTGCCAAATTAACAGAGAAATGCCAAATCCTTAGAATCCCTGAATTAGGGCAACCTCTTTTTGGGCAGCAGTGATGTGCCAGGGAGAGAAGGGAATGCAAGTGACACGGACTCTACTCTGGCCTTTACTACTCACTCGTGTGAGCTCTTGGGTAAGCAACACAGCTGAGATGTGCCTGGCCTGATTCTCTATGTCCCAGAACTGAGGCAGCAGGTGCCCGCTGGGGCAGGAGGAGTGTGATAAGAATTGGAGTCTCTGAGGGGGCATCGAGGGGACCAGATTAGTGGGCTTGATGAGGGAGAGTTTATTCAATCTTGGAACACTCTCCTCGGCCTGCCAAAATGCCTCAGCTTGACAAAGGTCCCAGGAGATCGAAAAAGTGCGGTTGATGTGCCAGGATTTTCATGAAAAGTAGTGTTTAGGATTATTAAGGAATTCAGAGATGTGGGCATGCCGAGTATATGGTTCATGAAAGACTGATACACCCTCTGGGGGATTATGTTCCATAGGAACACCCAGGCGGCACATGATTTTCTCAGGCCTTCTGGAAAGTGCTGGTGGGGAGGGGGTCACCATCACTAGGAAGTTTGGTGGTGGCACATCTGTGTTGGCCGGGGCTGACTTTAGGAGAGGCGTTGTAGAACGAGGCTCAGTGACTGTAATGGGGATGATAGGATCCCTCAGAACAATAGAGACCAGATGGCCAAGCTCAACTACCAGAAGCCAGGTAGACGTAATTATCTTAATGAGTAGCCACGAAGGTGGGCGGGCCAATTTGGCCTGCGATGTGGAGCTGGTGGACAGAACAGAGCTGTCCCTAGGAGCAGCCCACACAGGTATGACTCAATAGTACGGCTCTGTTTTTCTTGATTTCCTTTGGAAGAAGATCAGGAGACTATAGGAAATTACCCCAAATAAAATGACACAATATTATGCCCAGTTTTTAGACCTGAGATATTTTCTTGGACTGACTACAAAAGCCCATGTACCCAGGGGGAAGGACCCTGTAGCCCTAAGGCCGTGTGCCTGGTTAGGAGTCCTCAGTCCTTTCCCAAAGACAATTCCAGCCTTGTACTTGGGTAACTCTATCCTGGGGAGAGGGGAATAGTCAAGCATTTGGAGTCTTGGACGTAGCATCTGAGGTGCCATTGAGATCTGGAGGCTTAAAATGTCATCACGGCCCTTCTGTACGAGTAGCGGCACATGGGACCAGGTAATAAATGGAGTCCTGGTCAAAGACCATCTCCCCAGTGTTTATTTGCCTGAATCCTGAATGTCAAATCAGAATAGATGGTGCAACTCCCATGCTGCATCCTTGGACTATAGACTGAGTGCTACCATGGCGGGGAAACCGTGCCCTGGCCCTCCCTCCAGCCAAGAGAGTCAAAGTCTATTATTCCAGGATGAGGGAGATGGTGAAAATTAGTGCCACTCGTAAAGATCTAAAGATATGTGTCGTGTGGCCATCGACTTCATCAGGAGAGTCCCTGTTTGAACACAAATGGATCCTGAAAGATGACAGTGTCTCCCACACACAACCTTGCAGTTGCCCTGATCACAGCTGTGACACCAGGTGCGGTATCTTTGTTAGAATAGAGTAACATGGCCTGAAGTTCATGACATGAGCGCTGACTTGGCAAATGTGTTCCTTCCCAGCCCAATCAGGGATGATCAGAGAGTTTGTATTCACATGGAGCAGACCACAGTACACATCGCTTCTCCCCAGGGCTGTGTTACCCTTCTCACCCTCTGTCGTGCTATGGTCCACGTTCATCTGCTCCGTGTGGACATCCAGCAAAATATCACGTTGATTCACTACATTGAGAACAAACTCATTGGGCCACGTTAGCAGATTAACATTTAACGAAATGCACCTAGCATGTTGGGGGCCGTGGTAAGACATATGTGTTCCAGAGGTTGGGAGATAAACCCTCCAAAGATTTGGGAAGCTGCCACACCCATAAAGATTTTAGGGGTTCAGTGGTCAGGGGAACGTCTATCCAAACAACACTCCATCCAAAGAGTAGGAGAAATTGTCGTGTCCTGCATCTCTCACCCTGACAGAGGAAGCACAATGTCTGGTAGGCTCTTTGGGCTCCATAGGCAGCTAAATCTATACCTGGCAGTACTGCTCTGACTCCGAGACTGGGTGACATGAAAGGCCATCCTGTTTGAAGGGCTTCTAGAATAAGAATGGACTCTGCCACAGGCCCTGGCCACGGTGCAAGCAGCCCTGCCATTTGGGCTGTAAAATCCAGCCAACCCGGTGGTATCAGAGCTAGGTCCCAGGGCTTGGAAAGCATGCTGTGTGGAGTTTATGGCAAACTCCTGTGAAAGAATCAGAATGTGCACTTGACCCCGGGTTCTGGATCGGGGCCATGTCATTTGCCAGGGACAATAGCTCCATTTGAAGAACGGCTCCTGATTGTGTTGTGGGTGGAGATGAAGCACCTGACCAAGGGGGCATCAGATGACCATGTCGCCAGAGCTCCCCTCTATGAGATCACCAACTCATAGGGCTAGTCACGTCCAGAAATAAACCATCAGCAGGTGGAAATGCATCAGCAGGTGGCCCAGGTCCACATGTTCTCCGCGGCTGTACCAACACTTCTCCCTCACATTGCTCCCCCGACTGGGGATCTCGTGTGTCCAACTAATGGAGGATAACAAAGCCTGAGATTAGTTCATGGAAAGGCTGGCTCTGCATGAGGGTACCAAGGACGGCAACCACACTCCAGTCCTTCTCAGGAATGGCCTTAAAGCATGGTGGTGAGGGAACGTCTAAAGGGAAAAACTTCAGCAACGCTGGTCACCCATTGTGCGTGGAGATGTTGGCCAAGGCCACTCTATATGGTCTTAGGGGCTGAAGGGTGAATGGTTTGGCTGGCTGGTCAGGGCCTAGCAGTAGAAAGAGTGGATGCCCGGGGCTGGGAGAACCAGGGTGGAGTGGCGGATGGGCACTGGAGTAGGCGCCAAGTTTGGAGATCTTGGTATTGTATCCTAATGCCCGAGGGTAAGCTTTCATCCTCACAGAGGCACTTAGCGATCACGTGGACAAACCAAGTCAAGCGGCTGATGTTAGCCCCCGATGCATCAACTGTCATCGTCTACTCCAATAGAACGTGAGGGGCAGGGATGGTGGTGCTTCATGGGCCCAACAGTGTGGGCTCCCACTTACCAAGGCCAATCTAGCTACTCCTGCAATAGGGGCCAGTGCCGGGTCCCCGGTACAGCACCCTCTCTCTGGAAGACCTCCTGGATTCCTGTCGGCAAGTCGATTACATGGGGGCCCTTCCCCTCTCCAAGTGATTCACTACAGAGCACTCGATCCACCGGAATAGGGGCCCACAGATTATCACACTGGGCTAGGAGACCCCCGCCCCCATAGCAGAGGAAGTCTGGGATTGGGCCCATGCTCATGGAGCCCCTGGTCATGTCATATATACTGTGCCATCCAGAAGTTGCTGGCCTAACAGTCTGTTAACATGGCTTGTCAGAGGCACAGCTAAGTCACTGACCGGCACAGAGGTGACAATTTGTGACCCATCACCAACCTCCCTCCGGGATGTGAAACATACTTGGATTCAAAGATGTTTCTTTGACCCTTCATCCCCATAGATGATTATATGTGCCTCCTACATAATAAAAATCCATGGACCCGGGAGCCCTGGGGTAGAAGCCGGAGTATCCTGGCTGCCATCACTCCTATTAACCCACCGGGGGAGAGTATGTCCCCACAGCTCTGGGTTTGCCACCAGACAGGGCAAGGATAAGCTGCAAGTGCTGCCCAGACACCTTGGGTTCCCTGTGCCAAGGCGATAGCAGGCGAGGAGAAGTGTCACCGTGTTGGCATCAGGGGCTGTGCTGGACACTGGGATGTGTTCCCCCACTTTTCCCCTCAGTGGAGTGTGGCCTCACCTGCTGGGAGCATCTCTGGCAGGTGGCCTTCAGCTGTCCCTCCCTTCAGGGGTCGCCTCAGCTGCAGACAGGTGACTTACTCAGGGTCACGTCGTCCCCCAGCGTGGACCACAATTGGACAGTGCTGAAGGGCCGTGCTAGCTGCAGAGCCCTGTAAAGAGTCCTCCTGGCATCGCTGGCCCGCGAGGCCCGCCTGCTCCTCCCGAGGCCCGCTCCTCTTTCCGTTCCCCCTGTCCCACGTGTCGCTTGCCAGGAGCCGTCCCTAACATACCTCCTGCACGCAAAACTTCATCCGCCTGCCCCTGGTCCCTGGGGATCCACTGCCCTTGGTGCCTGGAGGACCCACTGCCCCTGGTTCCTGGGGAATCCACTGCCCTTGGTGTCCGGGGGACCCCCTGCCCCTGGTTCCTGGAGACCTCCACAGGTGACTGTAGTATGTGGCCAGGCTCTGGAAGGACCAGGGCAGCTTCCCCACTGCCCCTGCCCAAACCCCCTGGCGAGCCACTTCCCAGCGCCCCTCCACGTGGCTTATGCTACGAGGGTGACTCAGAGGAGGGCCTGGGCCTCTGGGTGCTTCCAGCATGAGCCACAGGGCAGACAATCCGAACCTGGGGCAGTGGAGCTGCAGGAGCAGGTGAGGGGAGGGGAGGGAGGGCTGGGGGCGGTCGGGGGGACCCCTGAGCACTGGGCTCGGGGAGCCAGGTCGGCATCTCCAATTCCATCCAGAAAGGGTTGCAGCAGCTCACCTTGTCCTCTTAACACCCCTAAGCTGCAAAGAAACCGCTTCTTCTGGGAAGCTGCTGGGCTCACGGTCGGTAAGTCGGGTCCTCGGTGGGATGCGCAGGGGCCAGGGCTCTTCCTAGTGGCCGCTGGCAGTCGCCCCCCCTCCGCACCCACATTTTTCTTTGTTCCCCGCACCTCCCGAGGTGCAGACTTTTGAAGCCGACCAGCCGGGCTGCCGGGCCCGAGTCTATGCACGCCCAGAAGCCTCGGAGCTTGAATAATCGATTCCACGCTGCAGAGCGCCGCCGTGGCCTGGGCCTTGGCCGTCGGAAGCCCACGCCAGGCCGTCCCCCCAGGTCCGCCAGCTGGGGAGGGCCTGCCCTTGGCCTTAGCGCCGTGGATGCGCACAGCGCTGTGCAGATGCAGTTGCTAACACAGCTGGGCCAGGCCACTGGGCCAGGCTTCTCGAAGGGGCTTAAAATATGGAAGGCCGCCGCTCAAGACCTTCCCGGATCTGGGCCGCGGAGGACGGGGATTGGGCTGTGCTCACAACGTGTGGCGATGCATAAATATTAGCCTTAAATAACTGTGAATACCTTGTTTCCTCAAAAGATTAGTGGCTCTTCCCTGGGTGATAAATTGTGCGAGTTCCACGGCAGACCTGTCTCCCACTGTATTATCCCGGCGCCCTCTAAATAACCACGTCCCAGGGATGCTCGGCGGCGGGGGGAGCGCGGGGGGCCAGCCGCAGGACCCCGAATGCAGGTCCTTTCTTCTCCTGCGCCTCCCTCTTTGTCTCAGGCCTCCCTTGCACCCTCAGCTGCGTCTTCCTCTCCGTAGTCGATCCCCTCTCTCTTTCTCGCTAGCCCTCTGCCTCCCTCCCAATCCCCGACTTCTCTGTCGGGGTGACAGTGCTACCTAACGTTCCTGAGCTCACTTTATTTTTTATTTTTTATTGTTATTATTTTTTATTCATTATTTTTTATTCATTATTTTTATTATTATTTGTTTTTATTCATATTCAATTGGCCGACATATAGAGTAGCACCCAGGGCTCACCCCATCACGTGATGGGCTGCGTTAATTTTTTTTTTTTTTAAGATTTTATTTATTGATTCATGAGACACACAGAGAGAGAGGCAGAGACCCAGGCAGAGGGAGAAGCAGGCTCCATGCAGGGAGCCCGACGTGGGACTCGACCCCAGGACTCCAGGATCACGCCCTGGGCCAAAGGCAGGCGCTAAACTGCTGAGCCACCCAGGGATCCCCCCTGTGTTCCCTTTAACAGATGTGCTAAAGTTGGTGAGGTTGGAAGCCCTTTATGCCTCCCAGGGGTTGGGGGGGGACCCTACCTGTCCTGGGGATGGGTTAGCCGAGGCGCAGAGAGGTTAAGGAGCTCGCTCGAGGTCACGCGGCTAATAGGGCGGTGCAGCCAAGACTTGCTGAGCTGGGAGCCGGTGCTCTGGGCCTCTGTGGGCTCCGCTGCAGGGAGCCGTCGGGGCCCCGCACACAGGCAGGTCCGGGCCTTCTTGCTCTTTGTGGTTCTTCCTTGGGGGATCGGTACCAAGGGAGGGGAGTGACCTTACAGCCAGTCCGGGTCGCTGCCTCTTGGGGGTACTTGGCAGGATGCTCCTTGCTCCGTTTTCTCTTTGCATGAACTGATTTTCTTGGGCCTTGAGTTACAGAGGGGGCCGAAGTACACCCGCCTACTTGGGAGCCTGGGGGCACCTGGGGGACAACAGGGTCACACACGTGACCTTACAGGCATCCTCTGCCGGGCGCCCAATACTTTGGGTCCCAGGATATCCCCGGGCACCCCTTTCCAGACCGCTCATGATCCAAGGTGCGGAGGGGTGTTCGGTTCATTTTTTTCTTGCCCCCCCATTTATTTTACTCAACTTTATTAAAATGGATTTAGATGGAGTAACAGGCACAGACTTTAAGCGTAGGGGTTGGCGGGTTTTGACCAGTGTCGGCATCCAGGAAGCCCCCCCCCCCCCCCCCGCTTCTGGAGTCAGACCACATCCAACTCGAAGGGCCCGGCCCCTCCTCGCCAAGCCGCCCGCTGGCATAGGGTCTGTCGCGGTCTCTTGCTTTCACCTGCTTTAGCTCCTCGCATAAAGGGGACAGGCTCCATCCTCTTGGGGTCGACCCAACGTGATGACATCTTTGGGGTTCTTCCATTGTTGAACATTATCTGTAGTTACATTAAAAAAAATTTTTTTTTGAGTTTCTGGACGGTTTCTCGTTGTATCACTGTAAAACAACGCGCTTTCTTCATTCCTGAGTTGGTGGACGCGGAGTCGTTTCCGGTTTTGGGGTATCATGGGATTAATGCTGCTTTGAATATTTGTGTATATGTCTTTTGGTTGAACAATTAAAAATAAAGAAATCACGAGGAGTGGGATTTTTCTGGGTCAGATTGTGTGTGTTTGACTTTATGGCAGATTTTCTTTTCTTTTTTTTTTTAAATCTTTTTTTTTTTAATTTTTATTTATTTATGATAGTCACAGAGAGAGAGAGAGGCAGAGACACAGGCAGAGGGAGAGGCAGGCTCCATGCACCGGGAGCCCGATGTGGGATTCGATCCCGGGTCTCCAGGATCGCGCCCTGGGCCAAAGGCAGGCGCCAAACTGCTGCGCCACCCAGGGATCCCCTATGGCAGATTTTCAATGTGATGGTTCCGTGTTGCATCCCCACGGGCCAGGTATGCCTTATAATCGCCCTGTGTCCTGGTTCACATTTGGGGTCTCCCGTGTCTTCGATTTTAGCCATTATGCAAGGTATAGATGGTACCGCCCTGTGGGTTTATTTTGCGTTCCCCTGATGACCGGCGATGAACATCTTTTCATGCGCATGTGGCCCGTTTCTGTTTCTCTTTGTGTGTGTGTGTGGGAGGTATCTATTCAGGTCTTTTGCTCATTTCGTACCTTAGATCCTTGGATTTTTAAAAACTTATTATTGACTTGTCAGAATTCTTTACGTATTATGGATTCAAGCGCTTTGTCAGATATGTGTACTTTGCTTATTTTCCCCAAGGCTTTGGCTTGTCCTTAATTTTCTTAATGGTGTTTTTGGGGGAAGGAAACGTTGATCCTGGGCCTTCTAAGAGCTGTTCTAGAGCATGAATATTGAGAACTCCAGCAACCGGGATGAATGTCTGGGGTGACCTCCATTTATTGGAAGTACCTGGGGCTAAGTGGACTCAACGTGACCAAGGCCAACAGCGGCAGGCGGATGATCCTTCAGGACAGGGAAGATAGCCCCTTGGTGAATCCCAAACATACCTGAGGGGGTGGGGCAGGGAATGGTTCAATCGTGCCAGAGCCTCGAGTTACGGCATGAGCTGCTGAGGAATTAATAGTCAAGAAATTCTTGACTGTTAGATTGACTAGATTAGATTAGATTCTTGACTATTATATTAGATTCATCAATGAATCTTGATGGAATCTCACTGTTGCCACAAGGATAAGACTTTGGGGGATGTCTATCTTCTCTCTTTAACATCTGAAGGCTACGGACTTTGCACACATGTTGCTAAATGCTTTCAACGAGGAATTGGGCCGAGTCACAGACAACTGGAGTCATTGCCCAACATCCCACCAGGGAGCCAGTGGGGCTGAGGTTGAGCCCAGGGCCGTTTTTCTCTGGGGCCCGCCGGGCTCCTTCCACCACCCCACACTGCCCCTGTACTCGCACAGCCAAAGTGAGCTCCCTGCAGTTGTACACGGCAATTGAAATCCTCCTTCTTCCAGACTCTCTGTCGAATAATTGCTATAACACTACTTAGCCATCTTCTCCAGGCTCAGTATTCTTAGTCCCTTAACCCAAGCCTCGGATGGCTTACGTTGCAAGGCCCTTGCTACACACATGGTCCCTCTCTGGTCCATCGCGTGGCTCAGCCCAGGTGGCCAGAGGTGAACGCAAGGTGCGCGGATAAGCAATCTGCACAGGGTGACGTGGGATCTGCTGCAGAATGTCTGTGACCCCCCCTGGTGCAAGCACAGACCATGCGTGGTTCACCAGTTACCCACTGAGAGCTCGCTCTTGGCACACAAAAGGCCAGAGGCAGCGGGACGAGCAGAGGAGTGGCAGACAGATCCTACGTCCTCCCCCAGCCCTGCCTACCCCCAGCCCCTCCTAGTGGATCACACAGATAGCAGAAAATGCAGATTTAAATGAATATATATTGTTATGGCTTTCAGAAGTAAGTAGGGGAACATGAGACAAAGAAACGAGAGAGGCATCGGCTGCGCGATAGGGTGATTAGAGAAAACTCAAGACTGAGCCTTGACCCAAGGCCTGAGAATGAATCATCTGGGGGGGGGGAGGGCAAGTGTTCCAGGCAGGGGAGCACCACCAGGGATGTAGCCTGGTCATCAGGAGTAGACATTGAAGCTGTAAGCAGTCTATGTCTCGAAGGTCTGGGCTGGAAATTTCAACTCAGGAGTCCCCGGTGCACTGTTGTTGAGTGTTCTGGGGCTGCATGAATGGTGATGAGAGGAGAGAGAAAGGAGAAGGAGAAGGCCCTGGACAGAGCTTTGGGGAGCATCTCCTTTCCTTTCCTTTTTCCTTTCCTTTCCTTTCCTTTCCTTTCCTTTCCTTTCCTTTCCTTTCCTTTCCTTTCCTTTCCTTTCCTTTCCTTTCCTTTCCTTTCCCTTCCTTTCCCTTCCTTTCCTTCCTTTCCTCTCCTCTCCTCTCCTCTCCTCTCCTCTCCTCTCCTCTCCTCTCCTCTCCTCTCCTCTCCTCTCCTCTCCTCTCCTCTCCTCTCCTCTCCCCTCCCCCCCTCCCCTCCCCTCCCCCCCCTCCTCTACTTCTCTTCTCTTCTTTTCTTTTTTCTTTTCTTTTCTTTCTTTTCTTTTCTTTTTTTCCTTTCTTTTCTTTTTTAAGTTGAACAGAAGACAAGAAGCCAGAGAAGACAGGAGGAAAGTGACTGAGCATCTGCCTTTGGCTCAGGGTGTGATCCCAGGGTCCTGGGATCGAGTCCCGTATTGGACTCACTGCAGGGAGCCTGCTTCTCCCTCTGCCTGCGTCTCTGCCTCTCTCTCTCTGTGTCTCTCATGAATAAATAAATAAAATCTTTAAAAACAACAACAAATAAAGAACAGCGAGCAAAGCGAGAGGAGAGGCAGGAGTGAGCATTGTCCTGGCAGTAGGGCCCGCTGGCCGCCAAGTGCAGAGCTCTAGATCGAGGATGCTCCAGTCTGGAGCCCAGGAGCCCAGTTCCACCTTTCATGTTGTTCTTCTTTGGGCCAGTTCCATCCATACCTTGCTACCACCCGGACCATCTGCCCTTGCCTGGTCCGTTCTTGATCAGCTGTTTCCCGAGGGACAGGAGATGGGATTCCAGAGAGTTTATCTGTCTTTAACCTCAGAGGACGAGGCAACCACATCCCCTCTGTATAGTAGTCACTCCTCTGAGCTGGATGCTTGGGGTTCATCAGAGGACCGGGCTGCTTTCCCTCCAGCCCTCACCTCTCCTCACCACGCGGAAGCTCCCCCTGCCCCTCCTTCCCGGGTCTCTCCAAGGGCATCTTGATGCAGAACTTTCTTGATGAGAGCCACGTGTCAGATTCCCTCGATCTGAAAACTCCTCCTCCCGCCTTCACACTTCGGAGTTTCTAGGGACCCATCACACAGCAGCCCCCCCCCTTCCCCCTGAATCCACGGCTTCACCTCCTGTGGCATCAGTCACCTGCAGTCAACTGCAGTCTGGAAGCAGATGATCCAACCTCGAGTGTCCCCGCAAAGTCAGGGAACCTAATGCCAAGTCATGACGCCTACATCGCTCACGTCTCTGCATCTCAGCCCACGTCACATCATCACGAGAAGGGCGAGCACAGTACGATGAGATATTTTGAGAGACAGAGAGAGGGAGACCACGCTCAGATAACTTTTATTATAGTATATTGTTATACTTGCTCTATTTTATTGTTATTGTTGTTGATCTCTTACTGTGCCGAACATCGACGTTAAACTTTATCATAGATATGAAAGGATGGGAACAGAACGAAACCAAACCACATAATATACCAGGCTTCAGTATTATCTGTGGTTTCAGGAGGTCTTGGAATGCATCCCCTGTGGATAAGGGAGGACTGCGATTCGCAGGATGTGCCCACCACTTGCATTAAAGGGATGCCAGAGGTTTTCATCCGCAGGCAGAAGGAGAAAGCTAAACGTGAAGCATGCGAATCAGCCGCATTGTTCCCAACATCCCAGAGAAATCACCACGAGAGCCGGCAGCATGAGCCAAAGGGTGAGGAGAGGCACCGAGGTAACTGGGTGGCTTGGATCATCCAAACCCAACACCGCGTCGGGACCCGGGGCAGAAGGTTCTCCAGGTGGCGTCCTCTCTGCACACGGACCCCGGCGGCCTGGACTTGGAAGCCCAGCGCTCTCGTGGCAAAAGATTAAAATATTTTTCACACAATCGGTGAATTCTGTTATTAAACGTTACAGCCGCTAAATTAAATGGTAAGAATAAGTAGTATTTTGAAATTCTGAACATCTTATAATTAGATCAGCCTTTTTAAAAAAAAAAATATTCCAAGTTAAGGCACATTAGAATGTATTCCACAACATGGAGACAGCCTGACAAAGAAACATTATTCTTAGATTTACAATTAATTACCCTTATGTCTATACCTTGCATTCAATTTGCATATCTTAAAAGTGCTGTAAATTTCACAGGACTCCCTGTTTTATTTAAGATCACGCCGCTTAGGAAAAGTTTCTTCAGTGATAACTTTCTCTTGATTATGTAGTTGTGAGGTCAGTAAATCTGGCTCTACTTTGCTCCCCGATGTTATAATTTTTCTTTTTGTGTGTGTGTTTTTCATTATTTGGCTCCTTGTTCCTTCTGTCCTCTCATTTATTATTCCCCAAGGAGCCACCAGATAGAGAAGCTGGCTGGAAGACGAAGTGAGTGGTCAGAGCCTGAGATGTTATCTCTCCCCCACTACGCATTGGTACCGGGTGTCTGACATGTTCTATACATCTTTCTGGTGCCAACCTCATTAAACAAATCCGACTTGATGTATAGCTCTCAAGAAATGAAATTTCATGCAACAGATTTGTTCTTGCCCGATTGGTAGGCTCCGCCCCCTCAACTTGTCAGCTTGTCCCTCCATCTCTCCTTCTTCCCCTTCCTTTGCAAGCCCTGCACCCCCAGAGTGAGCTGGGGTGTTGTGATTTCCCATTGCGTTTTCGTAGGGTGACCACTAAGTTCCAGAACCTTTCGTTTGAGCAAAATTTTTTTGCTCACCATGAATGCTGTATTTTAAAAAGACCACATTGGATTTCTTAAGTTATTCATAAGGAGCCATTAGCACGGTAAAAAAAAAAATTATATTATGGAGAATGCTGCATGTGTTTGCCTTGAATGGAGACACACGTGGCACATGCTTTAATCCATACCCACCTGCCGTTATGTGTTGTGCGCTCAGAAGTGACCCCATGTGAGAGCGCTCTCCCGGGGACTCCATCTGTGAGGGACTGTACCAGGCTTCTGGGACAGGGGCATGGAACACTTCTGCAGAATGGTGAATATCAACTAGACCTACAAAGAATTGAAAGGATTAAAAAACATAAAATGTTTCAATAAAAGGCAACCGATAGTTCAATGTTTTTATTTTTTTATTTTTTTTATTTTATTTTTATTTTTATTTTTTTTTTAAGATAGTTCAATGTTTTTAAAAGAAAAAAGCCACAAGCACAATTAATTAGAACTGGTATGGCCATTAAGTGAAGTTTTAAGTTGCCTTTTTTTGTTGTTGTTGTTGTTCTGTTTTCTCAATGTATTTTTTTTTTTTTTATAATCATAGAGAAAACCATGTTTTTAAAAGAAAAAAGCCACAAGCACAATTAGAACTGGTATGGCCATTAAGTGAAGTTTTAAGTTGCCTTTTTTTTTTTTTTTGTTCTGTTTTCTCAATGTATTTTTTTTTTTATAATCATGGAGAAAACCATGTTTTTAAAAGAAAAAAGCCACAAGCACAATTAGAACCGGTATGGCCATTAAGTGAAGTTTTAAGTTGCCTTTTTTTGTTGTTGTTGTTCTGTTTTCTCAATGTATTTTTTTATTTTTTTATAATCACGGAGCAAACCAAATACTCCACTTTGAAAGTGAGGATGACTTGACGCTGAGATGAGTGTGTGGTGCCATGCTGTATGGATTTTTGTCTCGGAGGGTTTGGTTCTGAGTATCGCAACCCTGGTGTGTGAGAGCAGGATCCCCGCGCTTTTGGAAAAATGAGGAGGAAAAAAGTCCCCCTCCCCCTTTAATTTTATTTCAAGCACGATCAGGTAATTTCCCCTGGCTTCCTTGTCTCGCTTATTAATTGGTAGTTTATTAAAGCAATTTTTAAAAAGTGAATACCATTGCCATTTCTCCCTTAGCAGCAACCAGAGCCCTGCATGGTACAAGATGTCAAGGAAGGAAGAGGGAGGCTGGCCAGGAAGCATGTGGGGGGGAGGCGGGCCTGGCAAGCACGCAGGGACGAGGCGGCAGGGACACCTACACCACACCAGCCTGGGTCCCCTCCTCTGCGGGAGCGTGTGACATTGGCCGAGCCTCCCGTCTCCCTCGGGGAGGTCCTCCTCTTTCTCCCTGTGCCCGCCCTCTCTCCTTTCCTCATACCCGGGTGTCCCTACTGCTTCTGGGAGGTGAGTGAACGGGAGACTTTTTTTTTTTACAGATTTATTAATTTCTGACAGTGACATTCTTCATGACAGTTCACTATGTAAGTGAGTCCCCATGATTTCTGAAAGCCCATTTATCCTGGCTTTGGATGGGCTGAATGCAAGTGCATGGGCAGGTGGCTCGCTCGTCGATCATCATATAATATTTCTATTAAAAATCATTTTTAAAAGCCTCCCGAAAATTTGAATAATACTTTTGCAAAGAACATAAAGCTACACCTCAGATTAGCCGTCCTAGAATACCTTGGCAAAAGTACCGAAGTAGCAAGAGTTTTCCTAGTCTTATGTCCTATATACATCTGTTAAATTACTCTGAGATCTCATTAAATAAAGCTAATGTACTTGTAAAACAGTAGGGAGAGACAGTTTATCATTGTAACTGTTAGAGAGAGCCATTCGGGTAGGGAGGGAGCCAAGAAGACTAGGTATATGCTGGTCAGTGTAGATGTTTCTAAGTCATAAATCTTGGCTCTTTCCCGCCTAGTTATTGTGTATTTCTTTAGGTGAGAGATTGATTGTAGCAGCTCAAGATGAATTTGCCCATAGTCCCTTTCTTCTCCTTCTCCTTCTCCTTCTTCTTCTTCTTCTTCTTTTTTTATTTTTTATTTTTTTATACTCCTGATGCTTCGCCAAGGTGATAATGCTTTTTCTCCCCCCTGCCATCATTTGTTTCAGATTAAAAGCGTGAAATGGCACAGGGGAACTCGGGGAGGCTGGTCTCTGTGGTCGGGCAAACATGAGGGCATGAAGATGTATAATGTCCCACGCGGGAGGAAGCCCTCTCTGGGCCCCGCAGGATTTATCACAGGCTCACCTGAAGGAGAAACAGGGGCATTTACACCATCCGATACCTGGAAAGACACTGTCATTTCCTCACTGAGGACTTTGCAAGCAGATGGTAAAAGGGGTTTAATTTGAAAACACTGAAACATTGTGTACGCTCAAAACCATGACAATTGCGGTTTTATTGTCTCCACTCAGGGAAATGTGTGTCTGGATCATCTCGTGGCCCGAATGGGGAGAAAAGGTACTTTTCATGAATATATATAGATGCTGAATTTATAAGGATCAATATAGTCGCCAAATGTTGTACAACATGTCAGGATATCATAAAAAGCAGGCAGTTCTACATAAAATACCAGCTTAATCTTGGAGATTTTAAAGCCTCATTAAAATGTGGATAAAGTCCATATATGGAAAGGCAGCCTTCAAAAGGTTGAAGTTATATATCTGTAGGGCAGGCGTTGTAACCGCCACTTCTGAATGTCAGTGGCCTCGCGGACTGTGGCGGGTCGTGGTCAGGGGCTTGAGGCTGGGGCAGGGAGTGGCACTGTGGGCCTGGGGCCCAGTGCTTTCCCACGCTCCCCTATAGGACAAGGGATTTAGCTAGGGAGGCCACGGTGGGCAGGTCGGGTCTGGCCGTCTTGGGGAGCTGGCACATCCGAGGGTGGAGCTTTTCGATGAATTGCAGATCGGCAACCTGGGCAGCAGGTCGAGAGGACCGATGGGGTTGGGGTGATGCGGTAGGGTGGCAGGGAGACTCAGGATGGCCACCTGAGGGTTGGAGGCCGAATCACATACTGAGCGGCTCCCCTCTCTGCCCCTAGAAGCCCAGGGGTGAAGTTACTCATTGGGAACCACTCACGCCTAGAACGCAGGGCTCCTGCTCCCCAGTGTCTGGCTTCCTATTCCCACGGAAGCCACAGCTTCTGATTGAGGCCACTCATTTCTTTTCTTTATCTTCTAGTGCTGAGACCAAGCTGAGACCAAGCTGTCCCCAGCCCCCCCACCCCCCCTCACCCCCAGAACGAGACTGGTGCTTTCCCCCTTGTTGGAAGTCTCCATGGTTTTGGCTTGTTTGCCTGTTTTTGCAGAGAAACTTTGAAAGTCAAGCAAATACTTTGATTGTGACCTTTCTGCAACACTGGCCCATATTCACCGCTTGTCAGCAGCACAAGATGGCCAGAAGTCATCCGTCACTGCCAGCCGTCACTCTGTCGCCTTTCCCATCAGCCCCATTACCCGGGATCAGGAGAGAGTAGAGCCTGGCGTCGGAAGGATCATTAAACTTGCGGCTCCCAGGTAGCGCAGGTAGGCCAGGTGGCCTGTTGTTATTTATAATAAAGGAAAGTGCAGCAGAAGTGCCTGCCGGTGGCCCAGGAGGCTGGCGGAGGACGCCTGAACAGTGTCATCGCTGAAGGACAGTTAAAAGTGGACTCTCCCCCCTCACTGTAAGCAAAGAGGATTTATTGAACATCTGTTCTGTACATGGCTGGGAAGATTGATTAATTTAATTGCTCACACTTTGCTTAAGTAACATTTGAATACTTAATGTCAAGTTTGAAGGATATTCCAACGTTTGCCCGCACACCTTCTCCTTCGGGTTGCAGAGGGAGATCCGCAAGGGGGTGGGAGAGCGTGACCGTCTGGAGTTCCTTCTAAATCCTTCTTCTCCGAGAGCCTGCAGGAGTTGCCAGTGGGAAAAGCTGCCTCTTTTCATAAAAGCAACTAGTTACTTTTCACATTTTCCCATTGTGATAAATCATTAATGTAATGAGGTTGGATCTTCTTCACTGAGTGGTGGTAATTTCCCCTCTGGTATCAACTGTGGAGACAGTTGAGCATATTATATATTTCTGTACCCTTTAACATAATACCGTAATCGTATGAAAGTACCAGATGAGTTAAAGCTGTAATAATTTATTGCAGGTTATAGTCAGGCGGCGTATTTAGGAGGAACTCTTGAAGGTTCTACAGAAAACCAGGCTTTAAAACGTTTCTCAGCTCATCGACACTTGCCTTTCCCTTATTGGCTGGTTTTCCCTCCTGTCAGGTGCCAATCGGATCCAGTGTAGAGGAAGAGGTGCCTCGGAAATACTGGATGCCCCTTCAATAAAACTTTATTTGGGAAGGGCCAGAAAAACTCACACATCTCATGCATCATAACGGCCACGTGTAATCCTCAGGTCGAAAATCAGTCCCAACCACACACATCCAGACCAGAGCATGGAGGTGAATGTTGTGAATATATTCCACGATGACTTCCCTTCCTCCTTGTAAAGCCTGTAAATATCTCTTTTTTTTTAACATAAAAAAAAAAAAGAAGAATCGCACTGAACTTTCCATGAACACATCTGCAGTGGGAATGTGGCTTGCTGGTCTAGAACAATGGCTAGTGTCTGAACTTGGCTTGAAAAATGACTCCGAGGGTTTTTTATTTATTTATGAAAACAAAATATGCCTCTCTATGTTTCATTCTGCTTAGGATCACCACTTTGCATGAATTCATCCATTCACTTCTCGGCTCAACAAGCCCGCCTTGGGCTCTCAAATCCTTCAACAGCAGAGAACATGGCTATTTGGTTGGAGACTTCTTTCAGGATTTTATATTGAGAGAGACATTTTGGTTTAAATGTGTAATAAAATATATAAATAATTTTTTTTTTTTGAAAAGAGGGATGATGATGTGGGGTAACGAGAAAAGAGGTGAATATTTAACTCAACTGGAAACTGGTGCCAACACTGCCTTCCTATTGTCAGAGACCCTGTATGTAATGTGCTCGCAAACATGCTCACATCTGGGAAGGCTGGGACCTGGGAGGCTGCACTTCGAATTTATTGCCCAGAAACAGGAAGAAAATCAGAGAACCGCAGGGCTGGGAAAGACTCCACCAACCAACTGAGCTCTGGGCTCCAGGGTGAGTCCTTAACAAGAGCATGGGCATGTTTTTAGGTACTCTACAAGCAAAGGTAATTCTTAGCAAAGGATGGTCTTTGGTCACATCTGATTGAAGGCAGGTGTGGCGCAGGCCAATTCTTTGCGAGATGCCCGTCTGTCCCCTGCTTTGACCGCGTACAATACATCCCGCGCCGGGCCTTAGACTGTCAAGGCCAGAGCCAGGTGCCTGGGCTACGCGTATCCTTCTCCATCAGTCATACTGTAGGGAGCAGACAATTAATTCTGGAGCAAAATTGAAAGTCAGAGGCAGAGTCTGAAAGAACAGAATGACAATAATAAAGTGCCCCAGCCTCGCATTAATCTCCCTCACTTCAGGCCTGTCACAGCCGGCCTGGCTGTGACTAATGCCAAGCTTTGCATACAGTGGTCACAGACACGAGCAGCATGCTCCCTTTACAGCGCCCGCGATGCGCTTTGTTGGGTTTTTGACTCCTGTGGAATCGTTGAAAAAACATCGCCGCTGGTCATAGGTAAGGGGACAGAGTTTCTCCATCAGGCACCTGGTGATGGATGCCCGGAGCTGGGACCCACTGCGGGAGCAATGGAAAGCTTCTCTCTCTCTCCCTCACTAAATATGCATTTCCCTCTCCTCTTTCTACTTCTCCATCCCATCCCTCATTCCTAATGTCTTGGACTCAATTTTCACCATCTTACTCAAGGCTCCCACCTCTTCTTGTTGGTCCTGGTGGGCTCTCTCTCCCTGCTTCCCCCGGAGAGTCTCCTTCATCCAGTTCCACTGGAGGAGGGCAGGCGGGAGGGTTTAGTTCAAGTGCGGCTGAGTATATGGGTGGTGGTGGTGGGGCTATGTTCACAGAGGAGTCCGCAACAAGTATTTGGGACAGGTTTGTTCTTACCAGGGAGCTTTGGAGAAATTCAAATGGGAAATGGTGGCGTGGTGGTCCAAGGTGCAGCGGGTCCCCACATGGCCATGGGACTAATGTACCCTTATGACTTTCTGGAGCCCAGCAACTTCCACGGCCCCACCGGGGAGCTGGGAAAAGGCAGCAGGGGTGATTAATCAAGTATAGGATCAGTGAACACCTAAACAAATCTAACCCACCAGAGGAAAGGAGAAATGATTTCTCTAACGGGGAATCATGCCTCCCTGATTCAATTGAGTTTTTCTGAGTAAAAGAGAAGGGAATCTAGGAAGCAGGCTTCATGACAGATTTCAGCAAGCCACGTGAAGTTTTCCCTTCAAAAATTGTTCAACACCCCAGTACTGGGGGACCTTGCATCCATTTGAGGCATCAGTCCCAGGGAAGTGCTGGTCCTTCCAAATGCCCTGTGGCCCAGCCCCTGCCTTCCACTGTCCCTGGATGCCTCATGGTCACATGTGACCCTACACTGGATGGACCGGGGGGACTGCTCCATCACAGCTTGTGCCGTGTCTCTCTCCACTCCATGTCCCTGCTCCTGGCTTTCTTTCATGTAGCCCACTCCTGCCCCATCCACACGCTAGGATAAGACCGCTCCAACTGCCCCGGCCCCCACGGGGGCCTTGAATGACTCAGTGAGGTCTATTAGCACCACTCTCCTCCTTCTCCTTGTCCTCACCTGACTTAGTTCCACAGAGCCTTTCCCACACCGGTTCCTGCAGCTCCACAGCCATCACCATCCCAACCAAGTACGATGCGGTGACGAGTGAATGTGCAGTGCTCACTGAGATGAGTTCTCCAACCCATACTCTGCACCTCTCCCCTCACCAAAGTGCCATACTCACGGACACTCTAGACATGCTGTTTATTTTTTTTAATTTTTAAAAAGATTTTATTTATTTATTCATGAGAGACAGAGAGAGAGAGAGAGACAGGGACACAGGCAGAGGGAGAAGCAGGCTCCCTTTGGGCAACCCGATGTAGGACTCGATCCCAGGACCCGGGCTCATGCCCTGAGTCTAAGGCAGATGCTCAACCCAGGTGCCCCTGGATGTGATGTTGATTGAAAGACTTCTTATAACCTTTGATCTACCAGCACACACTGCAAACAAGGGGAAGTTTTAGAGCCTCCCTGAAACATCTCTGAGCATGGAAGCCTTGCTTGAACCTTATTAACCTGCATGACAAGGAGCCATAGTAGAGCCTGCCCTCTTGGCCATAGGGGTCATGTTGCTCTAGACATGTCCGTGACCATGTTTTTTTTTTTTAATTTTTATTTATTTGAGAGAGATATATAGAGAGAATGCGAGCAGGAGAAGAGCAGAGGGAGAGGGAGAGAGAGAGAATCTCAAGCACCCTCCAGAGCATGCAGTCTGATGTGGGGCTCAAACTCAAGACCCTGAGATCATGACCTGAGCTGAAACCAAGGTTGGATGCCTAATGGACTGAGCCATGTCTATGTTCTAAGAGGGAATGCCACAAGACGAAAAAGAAAAAATGATTCCACTCTGAGAGCAGAATGGTGGATGTAATTTCAGAGTAGGAACCCGCTTCTGGGTCTGACTTCACGGCTCTTTGGCTGTAGAGCCTTGGGTGGATCACTCCCCCTCTCTGGATCTGTGTCCTTGTCTCTGGATAATGGAATTGGAGTGGTGGATGCTCGAGTCCCTGTAAGTGCCTGCCAGCTCACAGGCTTGTGATATCATGTACTTGTCAATCTGCAATCACCACTTCTGTCCCCATCCCACCCCTGCTCTCACCCCAGGGTCTGAGCCAGCTTTTCAGAATGAATGAATTTGTCAGACAGGGTGATCAGGCCAATAAAAGAAAGAACATTCCCTCGCTGGAGCCGGGCATCCGCTCAGGCCAGCATGAGCTCACACCTCTTAGCCCCACCGATCCATTAACATTGTGAAAGACTTTGATGGACTTTGGGGAATTGTGCAACATTGATTTTATTGTCATCTTTTTGCACAAGCAGTAAACAGGCCAACATTTTAGGTACAGAGTAATTATTCCCGAAAAGCAAGACATCAGAATAAAGTTTAATAGTTAGCAGCCCGACATTTTGACAGGAGCCTTGTGGAAGTTCCAGACATGTCTCTGAGCTACTGAGAAAAGTGAAAGACAGTGTGTGGCACAGGCAGGGGGAGATGTGAGAGTGGCCTGCCGTAGGGTATAGAGATCCGGGGTGGCTCCCACAGACTGATGTGGAGGAGACTCTAGTGGGATCACTGCATGTCCACGGTTGAGTTTGTCTCTTCCATTAAAGCCACCGTCTCCTAAGGACAATAGGTGGCAGGAAAACACCTATTGTTGCTTCAGACCTTGGGCTTTTGTTTACCTGGAAGGAGGATGCACAGGTAGGGAAAGTGTATCCACTTCACCCAGGGAGTGGGGTTGATGGGACGTGGGGCCTCTACCATAGATTCTACAGACTAGTGGGGGAATCAGAAGACTTGTACCCCTGGCTTCTAAGGAGCTCTTTTGTTCTGATATCTGACTTAAACTGAATCCTAAGAGCTTGTTCAGGCTTTCATTAGTTCACACAATGGCTTTGCCTTCCCTGATGCCACCTTGCCCCATGGGGCCACGTCTTGGGCTTGGTGGATGGCTTGTACCACTCTTCCGCTGTGTTGATGAGGAAGCACTTTACCTGGTATGGACCTTACATGGCATGGTGAGTGAGAGTGGCCCTTGCATCCTGGGCAGACTACTGTCCTTGGCCTCCAGATGGACTTGTCCTCACGGTCTTGCTGCCCTCCTAGTCACTACTCCTCGGTGACCCCCAAATTCCCTGCCTTTTCTTTTAGATCTGGAACACGTGTGTTTGTATGTAGTGGTGGATGCTCCAAGGCTTATCTGAGTCGACTTGAACACAATCCCTGAGCACAGTTCTTTAGAGTACATGTCCTTCTTCCTTTTAGAGGCCATTGTTTAGGGATTATTTGTTTTTCCTGGGCACCTTTCCATTTACTTCCCCAGTGTACTTCTGGGTTGGTTGCAGATCAATGCGGTGTTTGGCCTTCTTCCAGTCAAATAGAGAAAAATGTATATCTATGCAGTAGGTGGTAGCATCATTTCTACTCAGATCCTGTCATGGGGCAGTCATTTAAAGTCTTACTGAGTGGAAGAGTCATTCCAAGAGCACATGTGAAGAAAGAAAGCTTCTTAACTTGCTTCTGTGTCTGAATAAATCAGCTCAGAATTTTCCTTCCCTTTGCCTAGCTCCTTCAACGAGCCCAAGGGAGAAATGGTGGCAAATTTATTCTCAAGGAAGAATGGGAAAGGACTTGCTCTGTAGGCATCCCAAGACTCTGGTTTTTGGAAGAGGCTCCCAAATGGCGAAGGCCAAGGCCCAGGGACTGACCTCTGTCGCTTGCAATGCTCCGGTTTCTCAGAAGAGTCCAAGTACATACTCATCTCTGGGCCTTTGCACCTGTTCCTCCCTCTGCCTGGAAGGGTCCTCTCATCCCAGATCTTATTCCTCCTGTTCCACTCAGGGCATTTTTGTATGGGAAGCCTTCTCTGTTTGTCTGATGCAGACCAATGTTTGTTCACTAGGCTGTTTTGCCAAGAACTTGGCTCATTCCCGTGAGTAGTCACTTCCTTTTGCTCTGCCGTGGCTGGGGTCACCTGGTTCCACTCCCATCCCAACACCTATGATAGGTCATGGCACCCTGGAAGGTGCTTTATGAGCATTTGTTGAAGGAACATCAGTCTTTCACACCAAAATAATTACTCTTGACTGTATTCATGGGAGTAAAGAGGGACCTATTTCGTCAGCTTATAGAGAACATTGTTATTTCTCTAGCTCCTTCTCTGAAGATCTCTGAGATGATATTTTATCTCCATCCCTAGCAATTCCAAGGAAAAGCTACAAACTAGAGGCTTTGACTATAATAATAGTAAGAATGACTTGTATTGTTATTTAAAATATCAGCAAAGAGGGCTTTATTGAGATGTAATTGACATATAACATCATGTAAGTGTCTAAGGTGTAGCGTGTTGATTTGATACACTCACATGTTGCAGAATGATGACCACCATAGCATCAGCTAACACCTCTATCCCATTGCATAATCGCCATTTCTTCTTTGTGGTGAGAATGTTAAAGATCTACTCTCTTAGCAACTGTCAAGTATATAATACAGTATTATTAGCTATAATCGCCATATTGTATTTTAGCTTCTCAGAGTTGTTAATTTTAAAATATTTATTTATTTATTTGAGAGAGTGAGGGCAGGAGAGGGACAGAGGGCAAGAATCTCAAGCAGACTTCCCTCTGAGCATGGAGCCCAATGGAGGGCTTGATCTCACAACCCTGAGATCATGACCTGAGCCGAAACCAAGAGTTGGATGCTTAACTGACTGAGCCACCCAGGCACCCCAGCTCCCTGGAATTGTTAATCTTATATCTGGAAGTTTGGACCCTCTGACCAACATCTCCCTGTTCCCCACACCCTTCCCCCAGCCTCTGGCAACCACCACTTTACTCTCTGTTTCTCTGCGTTCTGCTTTGTTAGATTCTACATGTAAGTGAGGTCATGTAGTATTTGTCTTTCTCTGTCTGACTTACCTCACTTAGCATAATGCCCTCCAGGTCCTTGCATGTTGTAGCAAATAAGAAGATTTCCCTTCTTTTTTATGGCTGAATAATATCCCATTGTATGTATATGCATGTACCACCTCTTCTTATCCATCCATCAGTGGACAGACACTTAAGTTGTTTCCACATCTTAGCTACTGTGAACAATGCTGCAGTGAATAGGGGTGCTCGTACCTCCTTGAGGTCCTATTTTCACTTCCTTTGGCTGTATACCCCGGAGTGGAATTGCTGGATTGTATGGTGGCTCTATTTTTAATTTTTTGAGGAATGTTCATGCCATGTAGCATGGAGTTTTGTTTTGTTTTGTTTTTCCAAAGCAAGGGTTGTTCAGGGATGCTAAGAAAAACAGGGGAAACACACTGGAAGAGCCTCTCACCCCTGAGTCACTCCTGAGACTAAGGAATTCTAACCAAGGGAGCATTTTTAGGAAACTGCATCCTGGGATAAGGAGGTCCCAACTGGGCAGCCCCGGTGGCTCAGCAGTTTAGCGTGGCCTCCACCCCGGGGCCGGATCCTGGAGACCTGGGATCGAGTCCCACGTCGGGCTCCCTGCATGGAGCCTGCTTCTCCCTCTGCCTGTGTCTCTGCCTCTCTCTCTCTGTCTGTTATAAATAAATAAAATCTTAAAAAAAAAAAAAAAGGAGGTCCCAACTATCTTGCTTGTGCCCTGCAATGGAGCAGCTGCTTGGCTGTGCTGGGAATTTCTATTTCTCTCCATCTGGCAACCAGGGAAGAAGGAGATCTCCACCCCAATGTCACTCTTGACTCTCCTTGGACTCCACAGAAATAATCTCTCCTGCCAGTATGGAGATTACAGTTCTTCATTCTAACTGGACCACCAGGAGTGGCTTTTAAGACCACAAGGAGAGTCTGAAGGCCTGACTCCTCAATCTGTCATGGGGCAAGTTTCCAAACCAAAATGTCAAATAGCCAACTAGATGTTTTGCTCTTACAAGGCTGAACTATCGAGTGAGATGTGATACTTAAATATATTTCCTTTTTATTTCATTATTTTTTCATTCATATTTCATTATACGATTTTTATCATTATCATCATTATCGCACTACCTATTTTTGGTATTTAGAAGGTCAACTAGGCCATAAAATGTTGCTGGCTGGCTTTCAGTTCCTGCTCTGGCACCTGTTCCACACATGACATTCATCTTCTCAGCCTCAGTTCCACCATTTGTAAATAAAGAAAATATTAACCCTGGCTTCCTTGGATGGCATGAGATGGGTGAATGCATGGGAAATGCTGCCAGGGGACACTGCATACCTCAGCAAGATTGATTGAAGGCATGGGTTTGAGAATTGTCCTTGCATAGCTTGACCTGGAAGAGGGGAGTCCTACTTCTGGGATTGAAGACTGGATTTCTGGTCTTTTTATGTGTCTTGATTTTTCTGAAAAGTCTCGAAGAGAGGCCTGGACCAGCACTCTCTCTGGGTGTGAGCACCATCCAGCTGTGTTCCCAGGACAAGGACAATCAAAGCCCGGACATTCAAATGGAAATACCCCATGGTTATACTTCTCCCTTTGCGAAAAAAAAAGAAAAGAAAAAACCCACATCGCTCTCCTTTTGTGCCACTACAAACATTGCGACGTTTTTGGCGGGAAGGGGAAGTTATTTTGTGTATGTGTGAACGAGAATTTTGATAGACAGGGCAAGTTGCAATCCAATTCCAAACTATAGATTTTCAAGCAGATTGATGCAACAAATTGTTAGCAAATAGCAGTTTGCAATTTGATGCTAATTAGACATAAGGCAAATATGTGCCATGACAAATTAGCAGCGAACCATACTGCAGAGGATTAGCGAGAGCTGGCACAGCCCGAGCCCGGCTCCGCACACCTCCCTGTCGCCGTCATAGGCGTCACCGTCGGGGCCTGAGCCAGCCTCGCCTCTCTGTGAGCAGAAGCTGGAGAGGAGACCAGGAGCATCCCAGGCCAATGCTCAGAGTGATGCTGTGCATCTTTGTCTTCCACTCGTGCAGGCCTGCTGGTCAGCGTGGCCTTTCCCAAGAGCTGCAGAAGGTCCTGGGAAGCTCATATGATACACATATATTTATGGTTTAAATTGAAAAAATAATCCTGGAAACATTAAAAAATACAGAGAGGCAAAAAATCAAAGCAAAGCAAAGCAGAAGGAAAGAAAGAAGTAAGGAAAGAAAGAAAGGTAGAAGGAAAGGTAGAAAGAAGGAAAAAAGAAAGAAAGAAAGAAAGAAAGAAAGAAAGAAAGAAAGAAACCAAAAGACAGCCATTATTACCATTATTAGTAGTTTGGTATTCACCCACTGAAATCTTTGCTTCCATGAATTATGTGTGTGTGTGAGTGTGTGTGTGTGTGTGTATACACATAGATATGTATGTTATATTATGTATGTTATATTATGTAATCATTTAAAACAAAAATATATGTAATTATTTAAAATATATGTAATTATTTAAAACAAAAAAGGGCCCATGTAAATGTTGTTTGCAACCTTTTCTCACTTAATTTTACATTATGTGCATTTTTTTTTCAAGTACAGGGACACAAATCCACATCTTCTTAAATAGTTCCACAGTGTGCTCTTCTATGAATTTACTCAGTGGTTTTTAGTCCCCTCACCCTCTGCTGTGGGACAGCTGGATTGCTTGAAGCTTTCTGCTGTCATCAACACTGCAGCTTTAGATGGCTTGGAAATTCGCTTCTGCACACCTGTGTGATTAATCCTTTTTTTAAATTTTTTTTTTTAAATTTTATTTATTTATTTATTTTAATTTTATTTTTTTTTCTGTGTGATTATTCCTAAGGATACCCATCCAGATGAGAAATGACTGATTCACTGAAGAAGGGTTAATGAAGTTCTCTCCCCCTTCAAAGTGGCCATTTCCTAAGCCCTGACCAATGCCTGTTTCAGATCGTTAATTAGATTTGCACCCACCCCCACCCCCAAGTCACCTTGTTGACTTTTGCTTGTCTTTGTTTTTTGAGTTCATTTCTCAGGAATCTTACATCATTCACTCCTGGGTGATGTCCTCCTCAGGGTGTGTCTCAGGTCCTCACTCCCCACAAATAATCACCGATAATTGAATCCATGCTCCAGATTACTTTGTTAATTTCTCTGTTACCCAGATTTCTATTGAGATTTGGAAATCATGGATTCTAGGGAGATAGTGTTAATGGTGTGGCTGTGAGAATCAAAGGAAGCAATGAAGTGTTTCTCAAATTTGCCTCATCAGAAGTACCTGTGAAGGGGCTTTAAAATAAAAGTTCTCCTTCTTGCTTTGAGTTTCTGGTTCAGTGGGACTTGGAGAGGCTGGATGGCTGCTGAGGTAATTCTCAGCATCTCAGCATTGAGGCATCTTTGGTAAATCCTGCTAGAAGGCAAGAAATGTGAGCACTATAGTCCTTTCTTTCACCGTGACAACTCCTAGGAGATGAGGGGGCCACATCCTGGAGCCATGTGGGATGAGGAAGACTTTCCAGGCTGACCTTACTGTGGGAAGAAAACCAGGAGCTCTTGCTCTGGACCCTGGGGCTGGCCCTTCTCAGAGTCTATGTTTCCTGGTCTGCAAAATGAGACAAACCATAAATCATGCAATACCAGGATAAAGATTAGTGGTACTCATGTGCACCTCCCCATTCCAATGAGTGTGGAGTGTAATCATGTGTGACCAAGATGCAGGACAAGTTGTGTAGTGATGTGGAATTCCACTGGGCACCATGGAAAGTTCTAAGGAAGCTGAAGGTCTCGTGATCTTCAGTAATGAGTTTGGAAGCTGCGTTGTTTTGGTTTACGTGTCATTGTGTGTCTATGTCTGTGTTTCCACACAGACACACTCAAACACCATATAAAGGTCAGCACAATCCTGTGTCAGGGTGAGTGGTCAGTTCTCTAAATTTTTTATTTAAAATTTTATGGAGATAAATTAAATTTAAATTTTTATGGAGATACAGTCAATAGATAATAAATTCACTCTTTAAAATTATAAATAAAGTATATAAATAAAGTAAATAAAGTATATAATTCCTTAGTTTGAAATTTGTCATGTAGTCAGTGGGGGGTATGGGGTAACTGGGTGACGGGCACTGAGGAGGACACTTGATGGGATGAGCACTGGCTGTTATACTATATGTTGGCAAATTGAATTTAAATTAAAAAATGTAGAAAAGGGCAGCCCTGGTGGCTTAGAGGTTTAGCTCTATTTGGGTAATCCCAAATGAATACTTTGTCTCTTAAAAAAATTGTCATTTAACTTAAAACAGTTGGCATTGTCCCATCAGAATAAACCCTCTGATTGCAAAACTATTTGTGAAACTCCTGGACTATTTACTGCATTTTTAATTAAAAAAATTGTAATAATGTTGTAAATAAATAAATAAATGGAGAAGCAATCATAGTATGAATATCTTTATATCTAAGTAAGTGGGAGTTAAATGTCTATAGTTTGTGTCTTAAATTTTCTTTTTTCCCTGACTAATTCTGGTCATTTTGTGTATATTTTTGGTTATATTTTCTAACTGATCATTGTTTTACTTTAGAAAAGTTATAAATTTTTAATTTTTAAATTTGAGTATCTCACATCTATTATTAAGTATAGAAGATTTTTCAGATAGTTTTTTTAGGGAGACAATCATAAAATATGTATATAATAATCCTTTTTTCTTCTCCTTTACTAAATTTGTATTTTGTGTATCTTTTTCTTATCATATTGCTTTGGATAGAGCTTCAGAAAAAAATGTTAAATAATGCTGATGATAGTGGGCAGTTTTCTGAAGATTTTACCTTTAAAGGGAAGATTTTATCTTTAAAGGGATGGTTCAAGTATTTGATTATTATGTATAGTAGGTGATGGTTGGTTTGAGATAGGAGATAGGATTTTGTTTTAAAAATTTAAAGGAATAACATTTTACTTTTAGTATTCTATGCATTTAAAAAATTGGGAATGACTTAAATTTTATCAAATGTCTTTTCCTCAAAGATGTTTCCTCTATCATATTTGATATCCAAAATTATAGTAATATTATATTTCCCTATGTTGAGCCATTCTGAGTTTCCTTGAATAATGGGGTCATTTGTCATTTGAAATATACTGCTGGATATGATCCATTGAAGCACTTTGGGCAGGAAGACTAGTAAGTGAAAACTATGGATATAAGAGAGCATCTGGAATATTGGCTGAACATGAGTACAACAGCCGGTTTGGAACATAAGATATTTGAGAGTAATAGGAGAAAACACTAGAAAAATAAACTGGGTAATATGGGGACATGGCACCTGGAATCCTGCATCAAAGTTCTAAATTCTAAATATATGCATTGATGATATTTTAAACCATGAAAGGAGGTGAAAGGCTCAGGACAGTATTTGGAATGAGATAACGAAATTCTGATTAGAACTTTAAGAAATATCTGACTTTCAGAACTCATGAAAATGGTGATAAGGCCCTGTGAAGTCATAGAAGTAGGAAGAAAAGCAGAAGAAAGCAACGGTAAGAAAAGCAAAAGGGGAGAAGAGCTTCAAAGAAAAGGCAGTGGTCAACACTGGTCGCACAAAATGAGAAATAGAAAACAGATTTGGATTTTGTTATTTGAAGATTTTGATGGAGCGGTAGGTCGAGTTAAAAGGAATTTAAAAATTGAGAGATACTGGTAAAAAGAAGACACTAAAGATATATGCTTATCTTGATCATTATTATAAAATCATATTATTACAGCTCTTCACACCCAAAATATTGACATATGATCCCAAATTTGTACAAAATAATTCAGCAATATTAAAACATTATGTGGCTATAGGATCACACGCAATTATGGGAGCAAAACCAATGAAGTGGAAAAACAGCAGGAAACAACTCAGGAAAACAATGTTTAATTTCTTTCTTAAGCCCTCTGGGGGAATTCTCCAGACAGTTTTGAGAATGATCAATAATGAATGTTGCTGTGAATTTATTTTCCTTGCAAATCTTTATTTAAACAGTATGTAATAGGCTGTAGCCTGCCAGCACTCTGGCCTGCCTGGGCCAGTGGGAAGCCCTAGCATTTGGGGAGTGGGTTATAATCACAGAATATCCTAGTCTGCCCAACAGAGAGTCCAGGATCTGGCTCTTGTGAGCTTACAACGATGGTATCATAGCTAGTGTATCATTGTTTCCTGAGTTTTGAAAATCACCAGTCACAAATGAGAGTCAAATAGATTCATGAGTGATTTATACACAAGAAAATATTAAGCAGGAGGGTGGCTCAGTGGTTGAACATCTGCCTTCAGCTCAGGGCATGATCCCGGGGTCCTGGGATCAAGTCCCGCATCAGGCTTCCCGCAGGGAGCCTGCTTCTCCCTCTGCCTGTGTCTCCGCCTCTCTCTCTCTCTGTGTCTCTCATGAATAAATAAAGTCCTAAAAAATATTAAGTAGATTTCATATTTATCCCATAGCATAAAATTGCTCTTATTTCCTTGCTCTCCATTTTTCTCTAAGTAGAAGGGAAGAGGGTTGTTAAAGCTAGTGATCTAGAAATTGGGCAGAGCTCAGAAAAGATCCTGTAGACAGTTATGACTGGAATGTGTCATTGTGGCTTTGCAGCTCGTTTTAGTCTGGCCTTTGGGATATGGACATGGGAAGAAGCCATCTATTTGAACTTAACCCTTAGCATATACACCATATAAAGAAAAAAATGGAAGGAATCTTGCAACTGTGGGTGTCTTTGCTCCTCACATCAGCTGCTCCTTTTACTAAGTGCCTGGATAGTTGTTTCCAGAGAGTATAGACTGAAATTTCTCATCCAAGTCAGTAGAACATGGCTTCCTTCCTCACCTTCCCAAGTCATAAAGCGTGGAGACTAGCTGACCCTACTACTCTTAGGCAATGAGCCTTGGGCTTTACTTGGCATCAGTCGTCTGAATTGTTTGCAAAAAGACAAAACTCTGGCCTTCCCTCCCTTACATATTAACTCTGAGATTCTTATTTATTGTGGTTAGGGTGGGGTCTAGGAATCTAAGCTACTGACATAGTTTCCGACATAAATGGTTTCAGACATAGATGATATGAAGATTACTTTTTATTATCCCGTGAATTTCTGCAGTCTATAATGATGTCCCCTCTCATTCCTGATACAGGTGGTTTTTTTCCCTTTCTTTCTTTTTCTTAGTACCTCTGGTGAGAGGTTTATTGGTTTTATTGGTACTTACAAAGGATGGGGTTTAGTGTCATTAATTTTCTCTATTATTGTTCTGTTTTCAAATTTGTTGATTTCTGCACTTATTTCTTCTGTTTTCTTTGGGTGTAATTTGTTCTTTTATTTTTCTAGTTTCTTAGAGTGGAAGCTTAAGTAATTAATTTCAGATATTACTTTTTTTCTGTATAAACATTTAATGCTATAAATTTCCCTCTAAGCACTGCTATAGTTGTATCCCACGAATTTCAACATGCTGTATTTTCATTCTCATTCAATTCAAAATACTTTCTGATTTCCCCTGACCATTCTTTAGCTTTAACTCACTTGTGGCTTTAAATTTAAAGTACGGTTCTTTGAGACAGAATATAGTTGGGTATTCTTTCATTTTTTAAATCTACTCTGACAATCTCTGTCTTCTAATTGGGGTGTTTAGGCCATTTATGATTAATGTAATTATTAATACATTCATGTTTAAATTTACCATCTTGATAATTGTTTTCTATTAGTCCCATCTGTTCTTAACTTTCCTCTCTTCTTTCTGCCTTCATTTAGAGTAATTGACTATGTATTGTGATTCTATTTTATCTCCTTTGTTGGCATATTAGCTATAACTCTTTGTTGTGTTATTTTACAGTCTGCTTTAGGGTTTATAGTATATGTATGTAGTATGTATCTGTCACTTGTAACAGTCCGTCTTCCAGAATATTATACCACTTACATGGCAAAGAAGCTTACAATTGCTTACTTACATTTCTCCGTCTCTTAGATTTTTTGCTATCATCATAATACATTTTACTCCTATGTATATTATAACACCACAATATATTGTCATTAATGAGTAAATTATCTTCTAAACAGATTATAAAATAAGAAAAAAATCTCTTATTTTTACCCATGTCTTTACCATTCCCTTCTTCATTCCTTTATATTGATTCAGATTTCAATTCTTTCTGAAGGTTTGCCTTTATCAGTTCTTACAGCACTGGTCTGCTGGTGATGAATTCTTACAGTCTTTGTATGTTTCAAAGCTTTTATTTTACCTTCATTTTTCACAAATAACTTTGCTTGGTATAAAACTGTAGGTTAGATTCCCCCTCCCCCTCAGTGCTTTAAAGATGTTCCACTGTCTTCTGGCTTATATTTTTGTTTCTTTTTTAAAAAAATGGCTATGTTCTACATTTTATTTTTTGCATGATTTTTTAGTGTAATTCTGCTGTCATTCTATTTATTTTTCTGTGTATAATGTGTCTTCTGTTCTATGGCTTATTTTAAGATTATCTCTTTATCAATGGCTTTAAGCAATTTGATTACATTATATCTTGTTTTTCCTCATGCTTCCTGTGTTTGGGGTTTGTTGAATTTGTTTGATCTATGAGTTCACACTTTTTGTGAAATTTGGAAAAGTTTCAGCCACTATGTATTCAAATATTTTTTTGCCCTTCCTGCTCCAATATTAGTTCACTTAAAGTTTTCATGCATCTCAATGTTCATTTTTACAATCTTTTTATTTTTCTGTGTTCCATTTTGGATAGTGTGCTTATTTTTCTTCTACAGTCTAATCTGTTAAGCATGTCTTGTATATTTTTCCTCTCACACGTTGTATTTTTTATCTCCAGATGTTCAATTTGGGTCCTTAATACCTCCCGTATCTCTCCTTACCATACTCTTTCATTCTTTTACCTTACTGAACATCTAGAATATAATTATAATAGCTGTTTTGATATCCTTTCACCTCAACTTTCTTAGACAGGGCAGGAGGAGCTTTTAGTCTGGGGTTACTATTGCCCCAATATTGAGGCAATACTCTTCTGAGTACTCAACCTAATGTCCTATGTATTACGAAGCTTCTCCACTCAGGCTGTATGAATGTGAACCATTCCTAGTGATTTATGACCTTCAACAATTTTACACCCATTTTTTTCTGGTGATGTTTCCCTAGTGTTGGGTATTTCCTCATACAAGTGTGTCAATCAGCACTGAGGTGAAGAATTGAGGGAAACCTCCAGATCTCAAGAACTCCTTCTGTACAGAAATCTTTTCTCCTACATTCTGCCCTACGAATTCTGGCTTCTTTGGCTTTCTTAAATTCAAAATGTCTTCTTAACTCAGGGAGCTTACTAGGCTCCTCTTGGATTCTTCTCCCTTGCACTATACTCTGGAAACTCCAAGAAGGTACTTCAGTGATTGTAGGGGTTTCCTCATTCATCTTTATCTCTTCAGGTTTGCTATCTTGAGCTGCTGGTGGCCCAGTGCCTGAAATCTATAATTTCATACAAATTTTTCAAGTTTGAAAAAAATGTTAAGGTAGGAGAGCAAATATGGTTCTTTGTTACTCTAACATGTTCCTCCATCATGGTCATAAGTGGAAGTTACCTTTATTTTTAAAAGATTTTATTTATTTATTTGACAGACAGAGAAAGAGAGAGAGAACACAAGTAGGGGGAGTGGAAGCCAGAGAGAGAGAAGCAGGCTCCCCACTGAGCAGGGAACCTGATGTGGGGCTTGATCTCAGGACCCTGAGATCATGACTTGATCCAAAGGCAGATGCTTGATTAACTGAGCCACCCAGGTGCCCAGAAGTTACCTTTACTTTTTAAAAGGTATCTTCAGTGATTATATAATTCCAGATTGCCAATTATTTTCTTTCTGGCATATAACCATTTTCTCCTGGATTCCATTATTCTGTAGAGTTAGGTGTTAGTCCTATTGTTGCTCTTTTTCAGGTAATATATCTTTTCTTCTTTAAATGCTTTTAAGGCTTGTTTTTTTTTTTTCTTGCTTTGGGTTATGATGTTCTGAGATGTAATTTGTTTTGTATTTATTATGTCTAAGGTTTGCAAAGCTTCTTGAATCCTGTTTGGATATCTTTGATCAGTATTTGCTTTTATCTTGGGAAATTATTTCCTCAAATTATTCTTGGCCATTATCTCTTCAAATGTTGCTCTTGTCCCTTTCCATCTCTTCTCCCTTTATTGTTTTCAATTACATGTATATTCAACCTTTTCACTATACTTCATGTATCCTTTACTTTTCCTTCTGTATTTTTCATACATTTTAATCTGTGTGCTTCTTTTTGCATAATGTCTACTGTCCTTTTAAAAAAAGTTTTTGTTTTTTAAAAATGTATTTGTTTATTTATTTATTTATTTATTTAATTATTTATGAGATATGCAGAGAGAGAGAGGCAGAGACACACAGGCAGAGGGAGAGGCAGGCTCCCTGAGGGGAGCCTGATGTGAGACTGAATCCCAGGACCCTGGGATCATGCCCTGAGACAAAGGCAGATGCTCAACCACTGAGCCACCCATGTGTTCCTTTTTTTAAGGATTTTATTTATTTGTTTGAGAGAGAGAGAGCATGAGCAAGCAAGAGAAAAGGAACAGGGGGAGCAGCAGAGGGAGAGGGAGAAGCATACTCCATGCTGAACAAGGAGACCAATGCAGGGCTCAATCCCAAGACCCCAGGATCATGACCTGAGCCAAAGGCAGATGCTCAACCACTGAGCCACCCAGGTGCCCTTATGTCTACTTTTCTATATTCCAGTTCACTATTCTCTCTTCAGATGTGTTTAATTTGCTGTGACATACTTGTACTGAGCCCTTAATATCAGTTACTACGTTTTTTCCTTTTGATATTTAAAATATATTCAGCTCTGGGAAGAACTTATCTTAGTTTATTTTCCTGAACATGTACTCAGTTATTTTAGAATCAATGCTTAATAACCCTAAAACTATGGGGTTGTTTCTATTTGAATACACTTTCCCCCTCTTGTTCTTGTTTCTTTCTGGGCTTGGTAATTTTTTATTTTATGATGGACATACTTTCTGAAATATTATAGAATATTATAGAATCTTTGAGTGATTATCTTTTTTGGAAGGTGGTTATTTTTTTACTTTTATTTTTAAAGATTTTATTTTATTTATTTATTCACGAGAGACACAGAAAAAGAGAGACAGAGACATAGGCAGAGGGAGAAGCAGGCTCAATGCAGGGAGCCCAGTGGGACTTATTCCCAGTAACTCTAGGATCACACCCTAAGCTGAAGCAGATGCACTTAACCGCTGAGCCACCCAGGCATCCCTGGAAAGTAGTTACAGTGTAAACATATCACCTTGATCTAATCTAGAATTGAACAGAATATTGTCTGGGTTTCAGAATTTGTGAGGTTGGTTATATTTCTGGCTTATTCTCTAGATGTCTCAACTTAAAGCCTGAATATTACCAGTATCCTGCCTCCTTGGTCAGTTATTTTTTAAAAAAAGATTTATTATTTATTCATTCATTCATTCATGAGAGAGAGAGCAAGAGAGCAAGTAGGGGAGAGAAGCAGCGGGAAAGAGAGAGAGAATCTGAAACAGACCTGTGCTGAGCATGAAGTCCAATGCAGGGCTTGATCTCATGCTCTGAGATCATGACCTAAGCCAAAACCAAAAGTCAGACACTTAACCAACTGAGCCACCCAGGTGCCCCTCATTGGTCAGTTTTGAACCTCAATTTTTATATTTCCAGGATGGTAAGATTATCAAAAGATCCCCTCAGCTTTCTTCCTACTTTTTGCTTGGTTTCAAAGGACACAGTCCCACACAGTTTGGGAATCAACAAATATCTCAAAGGGAGAACTGGTGCAGAGTGTCAGGCACATGTCTCTGCGTCCGGGGAACTTGGCCAGTTTGGTGTAACTACAGTGGTGGTTCTGAATTCCAAGTTTTGTCTCCTTAGCCCTGTGATAAAAGAAGAAATCAAGATCTTGCCTCTCAGGTATCTTTCTTTTTGTAGCTTAGAATTGGTAATTGTTCCAAGGGGAAAATCAGTAATTGGAATGTTGGGCTCACTTTTATGGCCCTCCCTTCTTTTCAGGATCATGGCTCCTCGTCCTGATCACTTCAGAAGCTCTTTGATTCTTTAAGCAGATATTTCTTTCTGTATTATACTTAGATTTTCTAGCTCAATGGGAGAAACAATGTGCTAGAAGCGTCTATATCATAGTCAGAAGGGGACATCTTGAAATTCCATAGTGCACTTTGGACTCTAATTTCTTTTCAGTTGAAACAATGAATGTGATACCATGTAGTAAACTCTTAGGAGCTGGACCTGTGTGAAGAGAGGTCACTCAATCAATCTCATTTATTTCTATAAGCAGGCTCTGTGTCCACCATCCGAGATTGAATTTTAGGTAATTTAAAACTATGAGAAAGAAGAGGTGGCAGTCATTTAGATAGCTACTTCTCTTCCAGTATTGTACCTAGATTAACTCTTGGCAAAATTTGTTCAAATGATGATTTGTTATTATTAAACAGCCTGTTGATGATTGCCTAAAAGGCAATTTTTGTTTCATTTTTTTTCTTTCAGAATTTTATAAATATTGTTTCATTGTATCTGGAACTGAAAGATACTTTAATAATATTTGGGGACAAATTCATCTACCTCTTTGCCACCAACCATCATAAATGCCCTTTTTCTTGATAACTAATAACTGTACACTCTTCTATCCCAGAACCAATCATTCTGCATCAATATTCCTGTATGAAATGAACTTCATTTCTTACTGCTTTGACTCAAATAAGTCTCATGGGCCAGTATTCTGGTACCTGGATCCATAGAGGTCTTTAAAAACAAGAACAAGGACTTTTACAACTATTTTGAATATTTCAAAATCTTTAATGATAAATAATGAATTTTCCTAAGAGATGTCTGAAGGATAAAGAAACCATCAAGCTGTCTAGTTCTTGTCTTAAAGTACATTAATTCAGCTAATGGTGATCATCTCAGGATGACCTGCAGCTTTGATTGGCAACCACACCCTTTTGATTATAGAAAGAGTGAGAAAATTAATTAATTGTTGCTTTGTGTGGTGTCATAGACACAGTGTTTGAAGATATGAGTTTCATTTAAAAAACAAAAATAAGTAAAGTGTTACTGTCATTGTAAACTTTGGCAATCACAGCTCCTTCCAAGGGAAATGGCCATTTGTCTCTCTCTGAACTATATCCATTGGCAGGAATTATTCTGAATCCATAGTGATGCTGAGGAAGTCTCCCATTCTTCATGTAACATGGATATTCTAATTGAATTATGTCAATTGGCCACATGATTCTCCTTTGGGATTAATAGGTTAACTTTGTAATGCTCTTCAAAGATAAAAAGAACATCCGAGGATAAAAGATGATAATGAAACACAGGTTTTATTTATTAATAACTCCTTATACCTGCATTGGCATCAATGGGTTCTTCATATGGAGCAGTCTTTCCTTGTGAATGCACGGCATAATAATACACATAGGATCCAGGCAGTCAAACAAAAATGATTCAGGCCATGGTTTCAAACTCATTTCGCATTTCTTTAAACCAGAAAACCCTGTGGAACATCCATAGTGATTCTCCATGTACAAGAGACAAAGGGCATGAGATCAACATGTAAAATAATTACATACATAGAAATTATCTCCCTGTATTTTTTTTTTTTTTGCTTGCTTGCCTCCTCCAGAGTTAGAATTATTTCAGGTCGATGCTGTTTTAATGTGAAGCGTTTTGGCATGCAAGGGTGGGGTTTGAAGTACAAAGGGGATAAGGAAGCATTCAACATGCCAGACTAGACCAGCATCATACCAAATTTTCTTTTGGGTTTGATTGCCTGTATGTCGAGAAGCCAACTGAGGTTTTATTTAATGTGTGCACAGTCATGGTGTCTCATACTTTCACTATTTGTTTTCCAGACTTTTTGTTTATCTCTCCTGAAATTATTCAAAACAAAATGCTCCTTACTGGTTAGACCTCTAAAATGAAGTGATTGCAGCGGGAGTCTTAATTATGTCCTTTAGGGACATCTTTGTATAAACTCTAACACAGGCATCTATTACTTTAGATAATAATTCTGAAAACTGGTGTTTGTTTCCAAAGAAACTGTGAAATTGTAAGGAATGTTAAATTAGTGCAGGTAGTGAATTTGGGTTTTTATATTGGTTTGTATACATAAGACATCTTTAACCTTATCTATCATCCATACAGTGGCTTTGTTCAATCATCCGGGTGTTCCTCCCCATTCATGTCTCTGTTCTTGACTGTAAGCTACTAGAGGTCAAGCTATACCCTGTGAATTATTATACACTTTATTTTTCACATGTTTGAGTACCTCTGAAACTTCTTCCTTTTAATTTTAGGTGATGTTGTCTAGAAAGTAGAGAAGTTTCCACCGCTACTGGAAATTCTTTTGGGAGATCTAATGGACATCATTCAGATGAGATAATTGGTTGCTTATCTAAATTGTTTAGCTTTGGACTGAAGTGATCAGACTGTTACATCAGGAAGTCTTTGGAAGTCAGGGTAAGGCCTAGGAATAAGAGGTAAACAGAGGTTCTTACCGCTTGTAGGCCATGTGGATATTTTTGCTTGTAAAACAATTTCTGGAAATCGTACTATTATCTCATTAATAAAATAAAATCCTGACTGTTCCATTTGAGTCTTCTGTGAATCTTCAGAACACTTATAGACAACGACAATGAGGTTAGCCTTTGACAGCTCATAAAGCTCAATTATCATTGGTCCGATATGGAGATTGTCTTGTACATTAACCCATCCATCCACCAATCCATCTAGCCGGTGAGAAGGTGTTATGTTCCAGGTGCTGCTAGAAAGCCAAAAAATATAATAGTGAGCAAAAGAAACAGGAGGCTGGGGGAGAACATGTGAGGCTGAAGGACTCATCTGCACAAGTCTCTGAATGGAGCGGGAGTGGAGTGTTACTGGAACAGAGAGTGCTCCCATATGGCTGGAAAGTAGTGAATGAAGGTTTACAAAGGCAATAAGATGAGGTCTTCGAGATAGTTGAGATTTGATTCTATGTCTAAAAGAAAGGTGTTGGAAGGTTTGCAATAGTAGAGTGACACGAAATGACATTTAAAAAACAGAATTTATTTTTTAGAATAACTTTAGATTTACAGGAAAATTGAGAATATCTTCTTGAGAATATCTTCCAAATATAGAGTTCCCACATACCTCACCTTCAGTTTCCCCTATAATTAACATCTTACATTAGTACAATAAGTGCTTTGTTACACTACGTGAATTGCTATTGATAGAATATTACTAACTAGAGTTCATACTTTATTCAGATTTCCTTAGTATTTGCCTAATGTTCATTTTCTGTCCTAGTACTCCATCTAAGATGCCATGTTACAGTTAGTTGGCATGTCTCCTTAGGCTTCTCTAGGATATAATAGTTTCTCATACTTTTCTTGTTTTTGATGACCTTGACAGTTAGCAGGAGTATTTGTGAAGCATTTTGTAGAATGGGCCTCTATTGGAATTTGTCTTATGCTTTTTTTTTAATCATTAGACTGGGTAGATTTTATCAGGACTTCATTGGGTTTGGGGGAAGAGGACCACAGAAGTAAAGTGCCGTTTCATCACATCCTGTCAAGGGTACATTCTATCAACATGAGTCATCACTGTTGATGTTGACCTTCATCCCTTGGTTGAGGTAGTGTGTCAGGTTTCTCCATTATAAAGAAGTCATTTTTCCTTCTTTCCTTACTGCACTTGTCGAAAGAACTCACTATGCACCACCTACATTTAAGGAATGGGGTTACGCTCCCTTTCTTTGAGGGCAGAATATCTACATAAATTATTTGGAATTCTTCTGCATGAAAAATTTGTCTTTTCTCCTCATTTATTTATTTATTCAATCATTACTTATATTAGTACTCCAGTGTATAAACGTACCACAGTTTATCTATTGAAGAACACCTTGATTCCTTCAAGTTTTTGGTAATTAATAATACATTCACTATAAACAATCATGTGCAGGTTTTGCAGAGACATATATTTTCACATAAGTTGGGTAGTGCAATTGCTGGATCCAATGGCAAGACCATGTTTAACTTTGCAAGAAATGACCAAACTGTTTTCCAAAGAGGCTACACCACTTCACGTTCCCACTAGCAATGAATGAAAATTCCGTTCATTGCATTTTTGTCAGCAATTAGTGGTGTCATTTTTTTTCTTATTTAAAGTTATTCTAATAGATGTGTAGTGGTATCTCAATGTTTTAATTGACAATTCCTTAATGAATACATGATGTTAAGCATCTTTTCATATACTTATTTGCCATCTCTATAGCTTCTTTTGTGAATTGTCTGTTCAGATCTTTTGCCCATTTTTGAATCGTTTGTTCTCGTATTGTTGTGGTTGAACAGGTTTTTGCATATTTTGGATGCAATTCTTTTATCAAATGTGTGTTTTTAAAGTATTTTCTCTCAGTGTATGGTCTGCCTTTTCATCCTCTTAACAATGTCTTTCACAGAGCAGAGGTTTTTAATTTGAATACAATACAACTTAGCGATTTTTTTCATTTTTGGATTATGGTTTTAGTATTGTATCTAAACATATATTACCAAACCCAAGGACACCTATATTTTTTTCTGTGTTTTCTTCTAGAAGTTTTGTAGGTTTTCATTTCAGATTATGATCCATTTTGAGTTAATTTTCATAAAAAAGTGTAAAATTTGTGTTAGATTTTTATATAAATAAATAAATCTATTTATTTATATAATAAAAATTATTATTTATATTATATTAAATATGTATAATATTTATATATTGTATATATAAAGGAGCATCCAACGTATTCAGGACTATCTGTTGTAAAGACTATTTTTTATCCATTGAATGGCTGTCATGTTTTGTCAAAGATGAATTAACAATATTTATGTGGATCTATTTCTGGGCCCCCTTGTCTATTCTATTGATCTCTATATTTATTCTTGCATCAATACCATCGTGTCTTGTTTTCTGTAGCTTCATAAGTCTTCAAATCGTGTGAGTTTTCCAGCTTTGTCATTGTTTAGTACTGTGCTGTGGTAGATATTTTACCTTTCCATACAAATATTAAAATTAATCTGTCAATATCTACTAAGTAGCTTTTTGCATTTTGATTGGGATTGCATTGAATCAAGTTGGGAAGAATTGACAATTTAACAATATTGAGTCTCTCAATCCATGAACATGGAATGTACTTCTATTTCTTTAGATCTTTAATTTCTTTCACTAAAGTGTTAGGGTTTTCCTGGATATATATCCTATACATATTTTATTAAATTTATACCTATGTATTTCACCTCTTGGGTGCTGTTATAAATGACATATTTAAAAAATTATAAATTTCAATTATTTATTGTGGTATATAGAACAGTAATTGAATTTTATTCAACAGTAATTGAATTTTTAACATTGTATCCTGTGGCCTTCTCTACTCACTTAGTTCCAGGAGTAAGTTTGTTTGTTTGTTTTGTCAATTCTTTGGGATTTTCTGTGTAGATAACCATATCATCTGTAAACAAAGACAGATTTAATTCTTTCTGAATCTTATACATTTCATATCCTTTTCATTTCTTGTTTCACTAGAGAGGACTTCCAGTACAATGCTGAATCAGAGTGGTGAGAATGCATAACCTTGTTTTTTTTTTTTTTTTTTTTGTTAGTCATAAGGAGAAAGCATTCAGCTTCTCATCTTTAAGTATGATGTTAGCTGTTATTTTTTGTAGATGTTATTAATCATATTGAGAGATTTCTTAGCTTGGTGAACATCTTATTTGTGACTGCATGTTAGATTTTCGTCAAGTGCTATCATGGCCTGTTAGAAGGAGTTAGGAAGTATTCCATCTTCTAATATCTTCTGGAAGAGATGATAGAGATTATTATATCAATAATCTATTCTATCAAACATAGAATTCACCAGTGAACACATCTGGGCCTGACACTTTCTTTTTTTGGGAAAAGTTGTCAATTATTGATTCATTTTCTTTATTAAAGATAAGTTTATTCATAGTATTTTTTTTCTCCATGTGTGAGTTTTGATAATTTATTCCTTTAAGGAATTGGTTCATTTCCTCTAAGTTATCAAATTTATGGGCGTAGAGTGAGGCATAGTATTTTTTAATTATCCTTTTAATTTCTGTGGTATCAGTAGTGATGAGTTTTATTTCACTTTTGATATTGGCAATATATGACATTTTTTAAAAAAAAAAATCTTAGCCTGGCTATTGGTTTATTAATTTTATTGATTTTTTCAAAGAATCAGCTTTCTGTTTCATTAATTTCCTTCACTTTCTTATTCCCATTTTTATTGATTTCTGCTTTTAATTTTATTATTTCCTTCCTTCTGTTTGCTTTAGGTTTAATTTGTTCTTTTTGTTTGTTTCTTAAGGTAGGAATTTATGTTATTGATTTGAGATCTTCTCTCATCTAATGCCAAGTATTTACTAATATGAATTTCCTCTCAGCACTACTTTAGCTTCATCTCACAAATTTTGGTATTGTCTGCTTTTATTCTCATATATCCTCTATTTTTTAAAAGGAATGTCTTCTTTGACTCATTGATTATTTAGAAGTGTAATAACTCCTAAGTATTTGATGTTTTCTTATTGTCTTTTTATTATTGATTTCCAGTTTGATCCATTATGGTCAGAAAGCATTCTGTGTGATTTCAATTTTTTAAAATTTGTTAAGGTTTGTTTTATGACTCAAGATATGGTCTACTGGAGTGAATTTCCCAAAGATGCTTAAAAAGCACATGTATTCTGTTGCCACTGTTGGAATGTTGTATAAATATCAATTATGTTCTAATGGTTCATCAGTTCTACATCCTTGCTGATGTGATGTCTAATAGTTTTACCAATTGTCAATAGTAGGATGTTGAAGTTCCAGCTATAATTGTCAATTTATTTATTTCTTCCTTCAGCTCAACTAGCTTTTGCTTCATGTATTTTGATGCTCTGTTATCTGGTGCATGCACATTTAGGATTGATAGATATTCTATGGATTGATTAATTTATCATTTTGTAATGTCCCTCTTTGTTTTGAATAATTTTCTTTGCTCTGAAGTTTACTTTATCACATATTAGTGTAGTTGCAGTTGCATTTTTTACATCAATGTTTCCATGATACATCCTTTTTTCTATCTTTCTACATTTAACCTACTTGCTATGTTTGAAGTGAGTTTTTTGTAGACAGCATATAGTTGGGTGGCTTTTTAAAACTTTATTCTGCTAATATCTATCTTTTAGGTATTGTATTTAGCCCACTTATATTTAAACTACTTATTAATATATTAAGATTTAAGTCTGTCAATTTTATTGTTTACTTTCTTTTTTCCCTCAGCTTCTTTTTGCTCTCTCTCTCTCTCTCTCTTTTTGCTGTCCTGTGGGCTAATTGAGCATTTTTAGAGCTCCATTTTGATTTACTTGCAGTTACTGAGTTTATCAGTTTGTGTAATTTTCTTTGTGGTTACTCTAAATCTTAGCATATACATAATGTTTTCACACTTCACCTCCCTTTAGATACCTTTATTCTCCCCATTTTAAAAATATAATTGTTTTAAAATAATTTCTACATACACTGGGTGCCAATCAGATGGTGTTACAACTTTTGCTTCAATCATAAAGAAACTCATGAACTGAAACATAATCTATCATACTTACTTCTATTTTTACCTGCTTTTTTTCTCTTCCGAAGTTTCCAGCCTTCTCCTATTATCAGTTTTTTTTTTTTCCTGTTTAGAGAGCTTCATTTAGCCATCCTAGGGTAGATGTGTTAACATCGAATTCTCTTAGATTTTTTTTGTATTTTATTTATTTATTTATTTATTTATTTATTTACCTATTTACTTATTTATTATTTAAAAATTTTTTACTTAAATGGAATTTAGTTAACATACAGTGTATTATTAGTTTCAGGGGTAGAATTTAGTGACTCAACAGTTGCATATATATCTGGTGCTCATCACATCACCTGCCCTCCTTAATACCCATCCCCCAGTTACCCCATCCCCCCACCTCTCCTCCAGCAACCCTCAGTTTGTTCCCTAGAGTCAAGAATCTCTTATGATTTACCTCTCTCTCTGTTTTTATCTTATTTTATTTTTCCTTCCCTTCCCCAGTCTTCATCAGTTTTGTTTCTTAAATTCTGCAAGAGTGAACTCATATGGTAGTTTTCTTTCTCTGACTGACTTATTTCACTTAGCATGATACCTTCTATTTCCATCCATGTCATTGCAAATGGCAAGATTCCATTCTTCTTTATGGCTGAGTAGTAGTCCATTGTATACCTATATACACACGTATATATATACACACACACACATATACACATACACACACATATATATGTATATGTGTATGTGTATAGGTATATGTGTGTGTATATATGTGTATACACATATATACACACACACATATATACATATATACATACATATGTGTTAAAATAAAATCTTAAAAAAATTGGCATTTCTTTATATTAATGTGTATTTTCTTTCTGAACTTTTTAAAGCTAATTTTTGTCATCTTTAGCTTTCAGTATTTTATTTTTAAAAGATTTTATTTATTTATTCATGAAAGATACAGAAAGAGAGAGGCAGAGGCATAGGCAGAGGGAGAAGCAGCTCCCTGCAGGGAGCCCAATGTGGGACCTGATCTGGGACCAGGGGATTACGCCCTGAGTTGAAGGCAGATGCTCAACCACTGAGCCACCCAGGTGCTCCAGTTTTCAGTATTTTAATTACAGATTTCCCCTACTATCTGAAAGTAGAGTGTTCCTATGAAAATTTTTTTTGTAAACCAAAAATGGCATAAACCAAATAAGCAATTACCATTAATTTACATGGATTTTTTTTTTACCATTCCTAGACCCCCAAAATAACCTCCCTTATGCTTTTCTGATACCTTAAAACACATCTTGCTGACAAATGCATAAAGTAAATCAAGATAAAATACAGATGCTCACAGATAGTTCAAAGCTACGGTGGCTTGATGCTGAGATTTCCAGGGAAGGAAATTGGTGGGACCACTCTTGCTGCTTAGGGTCTGTGATGCCTCTCTAATGGCTTGCTGCAAAACAGATACTGAAAACTATTTCCATTTTTTGCCATTTTTTTTAAAAGCTAACATCTTCAACAGATTGCTCTCACTTAGCAAAAATAGGTCCTAATGTAGGTCTTTTATACAGGTGGAGTGGCTTTGAATTTTTGAGAAGCAGGAGTTATCTGTCTTGGAGTGAATGTCTTTGCATTTATTCCTAATTGGATTATTCAGTTTCATGAATCTGCAGGTTTGTATTTTTCACCAAATTTGGGAAGTTTTCAGCTAGTGTTTCTTTGGATACTTCTTTCAGTTCCACTATCTTTCTTTTCCTTCTGGAGCGCTGACAATATGAATGTTAGGTCTTTTGTTATTGTTCTGCAGATCCCTGAGGCTCTTTTAATTTTTTCTCTCTGTTGTCCCAATTGAGTCAATTCTATTGATTGGTCTTCAAGTTCGTTGCTTCTGTTTTCTGTCATCTCCAATTTACTACTGAGTCCATAAGTAGATTTGTATTTGGATTATGTGGTTTTCAGTTCTATAATTTCTATTTGATTCTGTTTTTTCGTAACTTCTATTTTTTTGCTTTTATCTTATCTTGTTGCATGAGAATTTGTAGTTGATTGTTGAGGCATTTCCATAATGGTTGCTCTAATCCTTTCAGGTAAATCAACATCGAATTCATCTTGGTATTGACATCAGTTAATCATCTTTCCTCATTCAGACTATGGGCTTCCAGTTTCTTGCTATGGGGAGTGAATTTAGATTGTATCCTATACATTTTGATCGTTGTATTAGAGGATTCTTGATCCTATTTAGATCTATTTTAGTAGGCAATCACTCGGTTTGGGTAAGCGTGCACTTTCTGGCCTAATTTTGTGGACTTAAGTCCCAAAGACAGTTTACTTTCCTGAGCCCTTGCAATCCTGTTCTGGCCGGCTTCATTCTCCTCATGCTTCTGGGGCTCCCAATCAATCTTTGCTAGCTTCATCTGTGGGGACCAGACTTGTTTCCTAGGGATGCCTGCTGCTGCTGGGTGACCTTCTGAGGATGACAGGCAGAAGCTGGCAGGCCTGCATCTCATTCCTCCGGTTGTAGGCTGAGGGAAAAGAGGAATTTGCTGCTGCTGGTGGTGCTGCTTATAGACTGGACTTCCCATGAATGATTGGTTATGGAATGGGGTCTGGAATATTCTGGAGCTTTGCTGCTGATATAAGGACAGATCAGACCATCCTTCAGGACCCTGGTTGGGACACCTGACTTTGACATTCTACCTTCAGACCATTCCTCAGGGCCTGAATTGTGGAAGGGTGTGGGATTTCCCACTAGGTCTTTGTTGGAATTTCCCCTTCCCAATCCTTTGGCATCGTGTGTGTGTGTGTGTGTGTGTGTGTGTGTGTGTGTGTATCTGTGCATGTGCTTATCGGCCTGCTGACAGTTCCAGGTTGCAGGCTTCCCTGAAACCTAGTCTAGAAATAACATGGAAGATAAAAAGCAAATGTGAGAGAACCCACCATGTTGTCATTCAAGTTCTGAAATTTCTGGCCAGTCCGCCCTCTTCTTTCCAGCTTTTGGAGTCCTTCTATCCTTGTCTATTGAATTGTTTCCATGGCATTTAGTTGCATTTAGAGGGCAAGGGCAGGGAAACTCTTGTTCTTCAACTGGAAGTCTGGTCTACATTTTTAACATCAAAATTAAATAATTGACTGATCATCTTTTGTCTTTTAATCCAGTGGCCATGACTCTCCATTGGATAAGGAAGCGTTAGAGATCCAAATGGAAGAATTGCTCCCCACTTACAGAAGGCCCTCGTTTTCTACTTGTTGTCCCTACTGGAATCTTTTGACCCTTCTGCCTGCATTTAATGTAAATACTTTGTAACTTTGCCTTTTGGCATAATGCCTGCCTTAACGAGCTCATCAGCTTTATTACTGTCTGTCCCTAATGGACCCTCACCTCTGTGATGGGGACCTTTTGTCTGCTTAACTCACTCAGTCCCAGGCCTAAATTGGAGCTCTATGCAGATGGAGTGCTTCATAAATGGTTTTGATGGTGGTGGGGTGGGGACTAGAAATGACAGCAGCAAGAAGAGAGTCGCTAAATCCTGCAGCACTTCTGTTTGGCCACAGTCCCTGTCTTGATGGTTTTTGACAGTAAAACCCACCCTTGCCTGGCTGCAGACCAACTCCAGCCAGTGTCCCAATTATCCCCTGGAGGAAACCAGGGCTTCCAGCTCATCCAAAGGAGGAGTATTTAGGGGTTATTCCTTATTCTTGAAAGCTTTCCTTCAAAACAGTTAGTTACCTTCCACTGCAAGCTGCTTGAGGGAACTCTTCAAGGAATGCACTGATGGCCCCACTTTCAGGGACAAGGACTCCCCCGTTATGTTCTCACCCTAGAGATGGTGAGTTGCCAGGATGAGCAAGGACCAGGAGTCCAGGGCACATGTGTGGTTGGTAGCAATGCATCAGCCCCTCCTCCTCCCGCCCCGATTTGGAGGGAAAGTCTTGGTTGGTCTCCTGGGTGCCTCGATCCCAAGGTTACAGTGAACACTGAAACCATCCTCCGGGCCCAGACCCTTGCGGTGGCATGCAGGCCCCACCTGGAGCTGGATCATATTTTGAGTGGGCTGGTCAAGCTTCAGGCAGGAGAGGGGGGCCCAGTCTTAGGAAGCCAAGGGGTTTGAGGAGGGAACCAACTCCAGGGCCAAGCATAAGATCTAGGCGAAGACAGGGGATGGGAGCTGCACTGGGGGAGGCTCAGAAGCCACAGCCCTGTTGATAGAAGGGATCATGTGAGGTGGGAGCTTGGGGGTGGAGGCTTGTGCAGGAACCCCAGGTGAAGAGGAAGAAAACTGCTCTTTCCACTGAATGGCTCTTGAAGTAAAATCTGCCCACACAGAGGAGCCAGTTCTTTGGCCCTTGCCTCCCTGGCCCCTTCTTCTTTGTTTTTACCTCCTTCATACTCAACAGGCTGCTCCGACCTCAGGGCCTTGGCACGTGCTCTCCCTTGTCTGCAACAACCTTTCTCTAGACGTGTGTGTGCTGGCTTCTTCTGGTCCCCCTTGGTTCACCTCAAATGGTACCTCCTCATGGAGGCTTCATCTTGTGATCCATCATCCTTGTCGCTCTCTATCCCATCGCGCTGCACTGTTTCACCCTCTGTTTATCTTTCTTTACTCTCTACCTGTCCCCCACCCCTGGAATGCAAGGCTTTGGGGGTTGAAAACGTGGTCCACGGCCCTTCCTCCGTGTCCCCCCAGGACTGACCCTCATGTCTGGCGTTCTCAGTTGAATGAATGAATGTGCCCCCCATTCACCAGGTTATTTATTTGTTTTTTTTTCCCCCTCAAGACATTGTTTGACACAGTAGGAACACTGTAGATAAAAATCTCAACCCTGTCAGAAAGCAGAAGGATTTGTTTGGGAAAATGAAACAAAATATATTTTTAAGCTCCATAAACATATGACGAATGCTAACAAGGTATTTTCAAAATAAGGAAGCACATAGAAACAGCTTATGTTTCTGGTCAGACGAAGTTGTAATCAAATCGTTATCAAAGTGGGGAAAAAAAAAAAAAAACAACAACCACCACCACCAAACCAGGAAGTCAACATGAGTCAGAAGAGTTTTTCGAGAAGGTTCGGCAACGTGACTGACACAAAGAGGTTTTCCTTTTAGAGTCTCGCTGAGGCTCCCAGGGGGACAGGATGCCTTGGTGGCAGCAAGGTGAGGTCCCTGCCCGCCGGCCCTCGGGAAGGACAAAGAAGCCTCACCCGTGACTCGCCACGTGCTCTCCGGCCAAGGGAACGTCCACACAAAGGCCTGTCTGCGAGGCTGGGCCTTGCCGTCCAAGGCCGCAGAAACCGCTTACCAGCACAAATGCTTAATGACCAAGCCGAGCCGGTGGAGTCACGCGGCTGCAGCTTTGTTCGTAAGAAGCCAGCCAATTAGCAGTCCTGGTTATTATTTACATTTCATGCAATATATCACTAACCCTGTGTTGATGATTTATCATTTATATTATGGTATTGTCAGCATAATTTATTCAGATCATGCTGAGATACCTGGAAAATTAAGTAAAAGAAAAAGAAATGGCAGAGGATCCTTTGGTTCTCAAAGAGGTTTCTTAGCTCTTTTCTTCTCTCTCCCTTAATGAGGGAGGATATATGTTAAGAAAAACCATGGGTCACTTAGCTATTAAACTGTTCCAGGATCATCTGCATTAAAAGTTTGCCTGGTGTTCTTTTCTTTTTTTTTTTTTTCTTTTGGAGAAGGGCTTGAGCTTTCATTTGATTTTCCTCTGTATCATTTGCTTTCAGTCTACTGGTTCAAAGGAAAGTAAAAAAAAAAAAAAAATAAATAAAATAAATAAATAATAAATAAATAAGAGAAAATAAATGCAATTGTCTTGGAGTAAAGTTGTGTGGATTAATATGAGACGGGAGGCTTCTCTTCCAATTTATAAAACGGCCTTATCTTCTGCTTTATATTCTATTTGCCCCCCCCCCCCGGGAAATAATTGTTGCTTATCAGAATTAGAGATAAAATATTCTTGCTGTCGAAGCCATTAATCATGTAGACAGGGTGGAAAATCAATCACGGAGGTAGAGGCGAGGTTTGGGGCATCGAAACCCTGGGTTCTAGTCCTGCCCCTGCCCAGCCTGCGTGCATCACTGGAAGTCCCTGAAGCCCTCGGGGCTTCTTTCTTCTAAGCAGTGGGTGCAGTGTTTCTCAAACTGTGATCCTTGGCTCCCTGGCATCGTGCTTATTTGGTCTACCCCAGGCCTGGGGAATCCGAATGTCTGCGAAGGTGCATGCGGGGGTCTCTTTGCCAGGTGTCACAGGGGATACTTGAATTTAAGAATCAATGGGCTGGGATATTCCTACGGCCACTTTCAGCTCCAGGCTTTCTGGAGTCCTGAATATGCTGACTATACGGTGCGTTTTGCATATTCCCGAAACTTTGTTATGAGAAACAAGCTTTTGGTAACCGGTTCTTATGTTTAAAAGCTGCATGGGATCTTGGTATAGAAGAGGATTCTGAAATGAATTATTTATGGTATGATTCATCCGGCGTCCTATGAATGCCTCCCCCACCGCCCCCTGATAAATCAGTTTTGGGTTTTCTTCAAGTGAGGTCCATGTGTGTCGCCCAGCACACCTGGCAGGTGTGTACGAGGAGAAGGATGGTTTTCACAAAGCAACTATTTCAGTGTTTTGATGGTGAGCTGGTGATGGGGCCCTGGGAAAAATCTGTGGCTTGCAGAGACCATGGTTAGAAACCTTAGGAGTCCCCAGGCTATGTCTTTGGACCGGATAATATTGGCTTCTCTGAACCTCCCCCAAATTCTAAGTCCGGTTTGAACCATTTCTCTGGGAAATTATGTAAGGAACTATCCAAGGTCTTAGGGGAAATATAAATTGTGCCCTTGCCAGGAGATCTGTGGAGGGACTGGACCTTTTCATCAGGGATTGTAGGCAACACGTGGCATTGGCTTTGAAGGGTCGACCCACTTACTGCGCCATAAAGTCCAGGAGATCTGCAGGCAGCACCCCCTTCCCCTCCCTTCTGCTCTGCCCCCAAGCCCTGGTTCTGAGAGCTACACATACAAATCCCCCTTTGACACCATCTGCTCCCTCTCCACCCTCTGACCAGGCTCAAGGACTTGGCTGTTGCCACCAATTGACGGCGCAAAGCGTGCCAATTACATCCATTCCGTCTCCAGCAGTGCTAGCTGTGAATCTCTGTCTCTGTCCCCTGAGACCCCAACCTCCATGAGTTCGGGAGCCTCTGTCTTACCTCTCCTGCTGGTCTGTGTTGCAGGGGCTTGCTGATTGTCTGCAACTGTGGTTGAGGTGGGTCCCTGTCAGCTGCTCACCAACTGTGCTCCATCACGGATAATTGACAGATGGTCACAATTAATGGACCAGTGGAAGTCCTGCCCGTGTGTGGAGACCACTCCTTGTTTCCTCTGCTTATCCCTCTCTCCCTTTTGCAGAATCTGTCCTACTCTTTCTCTTGCCCTACATTCTATGGCCCTGTGGTCAGCTGTGATTCTCATGATCCCAGTGTTGATGGGTTCGGGGTAGGCACGGGGCAACTGGACTGTTTTTGGATTCGGGATCCAGGGAGACAAGTTTGTTTCTCTCCAGTAGCGGAAACATGGGTGTGTTTGGCAGCTCTGGTGCTCACCTTGGCAGAGAGAGGGAGGGAGAAGCAGTAAACAGAAGGAATAGCAAGGAGAGGGTGAGGGGCCTGAACGCTCTGCCTCCCAGCGCTCCTCAGACCCAGACCATTCTCGGACTCGATTCCGTGACAAGTTCACTCCTTTTAATTTGATAAATTCACTTTTTAACTTAAACTATCTTGGCACTGGTTTCTGACTCTTGCAAGAAAGACTCAGAAGTGCAATGAACTTTCCAGTTGGCAAGCTTTCGTGCTCTCTTCTTTTCTCACTCTTCTTTTTTCCAAATCTTCAAATTTTAGTGGAACCGCCTGAATAGATTTGAGCACCTAGAGTTGAGAGATGGGAGAGGTGTGTGGCATTTAGTCCCTATGTGAAAACAACAGGACCACATAAAGCATAATGCACTTTATTACATTATGGTTCCAGATTCCTCTCCCAGTTGAACGATAATTGTCACAATCTCATCTAAACTAGTCCTGTGTATATTTTCTTTTTTGTCCTCCAGGCTGGACATATTTATTTTCTTTTGCTCTTAACAGGTGTTTTTGAATCATCACTGACCATTAGTATTTAAAAAATTATCAGAGAGAAGAGGAAAACATTCTAGAGGTAGGAGTCAGGTATGGGGTATTGTATCGCATCAGCCTGCTCAGCTCAAGTACTGGAAACTACGAAGGCCCGGGGTGCCCTCCAGCACATCATCACCACTGGGCAGGTAGGGGGGACCACTCCCACACGGCCGTGCAGAGGCCTCGGGTCCCCTGACGGAGAACATCTGAGACTTTCCCCCTACATTCCTGAGAAAGGTTTGTTCATCGAATGCTTGCCGGCTGGTCTCCGGGCAAGCAAACTTTCTAGTTCTCTGAAGGCTAAACTTGATTTCAAACCTTTGTATTTCAGACTTTAAATTTTGAAAATGCTCTTTAATACCTGCATGTATTTTCCTGCTTCCATGCACAGCAGAATCCACGTGAGGATTGTGTCTGTGGGTCAGGTTCTGGCTCCCAGTTGCCGAGGTAGGTCTTCTTGCCTGAGACATGGACACACAGTAACAGAGGAGAGGGCACTGGATGAAATCACCACAATCCCCAACACCAGGTTTATTTTTTTTAATTTTTTTAAAATTTTTATTTATTTATGATAGTCACACACAGAGAGAGAGAGAGGCAGAGACACAGGCAGAGGGAGAAGCAGGCTCCATGCACTGGGAGCCCGACGTGGGATTCGATCCCGGGTCTCCAGGGTCTCCAGGATCGCGCCCTGGGCCAAAGGCAGGCGCTAAACCACTGCGCCACCCAGGGATCCCTTTTTTTTTTTTTTTTTAAGGTAGAGAAAGCAATTTGTTTTTATTTGTCATGTTCAGGAAATCTTGTTAATTTTTTTAAAGATTTTATTTATTTATTCATGAGAGACACAGAGAGAAGGAGAAGCAGACTCCCTGTGGGGAGCCCACTGGGGGACTCGATCCCAGGACCCTGAGCCGAAGACAGACACTCAACCCCTGAGCCTCCCAGGGTCCCCAGAAGTCTTATTAATTTTGAACTCCATTTGGCCATGTCCAGCTCGGTGAGATTTTGGAAGGTATGCATTAAAATGAGCATGAGATAGCATTTGCCTGGTTGATGGATGCTCTCTCCGGGTTCAGTGGCCTATGAAGATCGGTCGTGGTTCCTCGCAGCTTCCGTCCTGGGCCGGGATGAGGATTGGATGGGCATTTTGCTACTGGTTCATTTGCAGGCAAACGTGGTGCTTGGCGGCCGGGGGCCAAGGGGTGGCTAGCTTTATTTGTGGAGGATGGCTCTGCTGGCGTGGGGCAGAGCATCGCTTCTGTGTTTCCTTACTCAGGATCCCGACTCCATCTGAGCACCGGGAGGGGTTATGAATTGTCTGTAAAGAGTGACCAAGACTTTTCGTTTTTCGTTTTGCCAAATTCTGAATGTACTGCTGAACCCCTGGCGTGCAAGGCGATCCATTTGGCTGGCAACCGGGTCAGGGACTGTGTAGCCCAAGCAGCGAAGGGTATGGGGTGGTCCTGCGGAAGGTTAGGAGCCAGAAGAATTGGGAACCAGAGGGGGCAATGCAAGAAGGGGCTGCAGTGGATCTGGGGCTCAGAGCACAGGTGCTGTGGGGGCTGAGGAAGGAGAACACATCCAGACCAGAGAATGGGCGTCTTAATCTAAGGAGCCCCTGGTGAACCCCCGTGGACACAGGGCAGCCCTTTTCCATATCCTGCCTCAGTTTACCTCAAATGCACATGCGAAATATGTCACTGGGGAGATATCAAGATGGCTTCCAAACAACTCGGCGCTGACAGGAATTTCAATTCACAAACACAAAACCCTGTTTAGGAGCAGACAGCGAACTTATGAGTCTCCACCCAGTTCTCGGGAGGTTTGTTCTCTGCAGAGCCAGGGTCTGAGTCCACTCTCAACTAGCCACAATCTGCAAAGGGAAAAGACCTCATGGAACACGCTATCTCCTAACATGTTGGTCTTTGCCTGTCATGAAACAATGGAAAAAGTCTTATAAATTAGCGTTATGGTTTGCAAAGCCAAATTTCTGCTGCATAGGAATAACCACCTGTCATTTTTATAAATATGAAGTGAGATAATCAACAAATGCACACACCCACAGCTCCCTTCTATACATATGCATGTGTCCACACACGCACATGCACATGTGTGCAGCCTTCCCCCCCCCCCCCCCAACACACACAGATGTGGTTGGTGGTTGCAACTTGGTCAGGTTGGAACAAAAGCAACTGACGTCTCCCTGTCACCGAGCAGACACCCAGGGCTTGTGCCTGCCCATCAGCCCCGCTAGCAGCAATTACACAGACCATGGGTGTGATGAGCTGCAAACTAAACATTTGTAAAAAGGCTGTAATTAATGCAATTAGCTATTTACACGATAGCCCATAATGAATCCAAAGGCATCGTTATTGACTATTGAGTAAATAATCTGACATTAAAAAGTCAATGATCTGCAAATGAAAAATTCTCTCTCTTTTTTTTTAAAGGAGGGAAGATGAAGGAAAGAAAATTAAGGAAAAGAGGAAAACAAGCAAAAAAACTCAGCAGAGATGTCATTGCATAATAGTCCATTATGCCTCCAATTGAGCCGTCATGAACTATCAAAGAAATAATTGCACAATAGACCATAATGGCTTAATAGTGTCAACATCTTTGCATTTACATATTTTTTTAATCAATGGAAATTAAGTACAAAAATGGGTCTTTGGGTTTCCATCCTGATTTTACCATTGTGACTGGGGGTACCTTCAAGGGAGGGAGCAGTGCCTGAAAGTCTCCCAGATGTGTCTGTTGCTACTTGGTTTGTGGGCGCTGGAAGGTGCTGGAGGGACCCAGAGAGCCATAGGGCTGGGGCCGGAGGATACTCCACAGTGCCTTACTGGCCACTGTAGCGGGAGCCAGCAATGGTGACTCTTGGTGTTGCCCCGGGCCCTGCAGGGACTGACCACCACTCACTTTCTGCAGGAATGTGAGCTTGCTCTCTCTCCCTGATGCATGCCTTTCTAGCTGCAGCCACTTGTCATGCTTGGACAAAGGCCCATAGACAAGGTGCCTCTTTCCAAAGCGAGATCAACCGCTTCAGTAACTCGAGTCCTGAGCCATGCACAATGACTGTGGCTTAACTTTGGTTTTGCTCTGGCCCTCCTATTCTGAGTTTGGCTAGTATAGCTCGATGGCTCGCTGGGGTTGGAACCAGCAGTACCAACTGACCCTCCTCTTGCCCTTTTTCCTCTTTTTTTGTCGCCTAGCCTCTTTTAGGGGCAAGAGGGGTTCAGTTTAGTTTTGTAGAGCATTCAACACCCTAGGGCTTTCTTAAAGAGCCTTTACTGTAGATAAGCACTCAACTGATCATTATCCATCCATCTATCATCCATCATCTACCATCATCTATCTGTCCATCTATCATCTATCTACCCATATACATTCACAAACACATATGCATATATATGTACACATATGTATGTATATATTTATATCCTGGTATTTATGCTTAAAGCTACAGTGAGCCAAGAAATGTAAGGCACCTTGGGAGTTGGAGGGAGAGAAAGGTTGATGCTCCCTCTGCCCATTCAGCGCATGAATCTTATGATGACTATGTGCAGTTAGACAGGAGATGTAGTAAGAATTGACGGCAGCTATCTTGGAACAATGAAAGAGGCTGAGGGTAACCAATTGACTTTCTCTTAGAGTTTGACCCATAGAAGAAATAATATTAGCTAATGTCTGCAGAGAGCTTTACACTTATAAAATGCACTAACATCCTTTAATTCCAGTTGCTTCTCATGACAAAACTCATTAGCAATAGTAAGAGTAATAGCAGTCATTATTTGCTTAGCACCTACATGCTGTACTGCACCCTATATAGTTTAGACATTTGTTCCCCACCATCACCAGCACCTAGAACACTGCCTGGAGCTCAGCAAGAGTTGAATAAGTATTCTCTGAATGACTAAGTGTATGACGAATACACCTTGAGGTGTAAATTTCCATTTTACAGATAAGGAATCAAGCTCAGAGAAGTATATTAACTTGCCCAGAGTTGCATAGCAAGACAGTGACAGAGCTGGGCTTTGATATCAGATTTTGCAGTCTCCCAAGCCCAGGCCACTCTTTCTCTGTTTTGCAAAGGAAGCAACAGATTCAAAGAGTTTTCAAGCCCAAGGACGTTGGGCCAGAGTTGTGGGTCTGGCCATGTTTGCCTCTGCCAGGAACTGTGAACGGGAGACTGAGTAGGTCTACTCATCTCATCTCCTCACCAAACGTCCCTCCTGGGAACACTGTGTCCTTTTTTCATCTCCAGGAAAGTGATGAGGGCTGAGGAGACAAGATTCCTAGTCTGTGGGGAAAGGCTCTGAAATTGTTGGTGGGGTGCTCCATGCGTGGAGCTGCCCCGTGTGGTGGGGCCTGAGCAAGACTGAATTGTGCACCTGCATTTTTGGAGAACTTTTTGGCTTTTCAAATGCTTTTTCCATCATGAATAGGCACAAATTGCTTGTCTTTTTGCTAGGCCAATGCAACTTCTTTATTTGAGTGATTCTGATTCATGGAGTGGGGTATGTGGATGAATAGGCCCGATGTCACAGATAAGATGAGGGCAGAGCTGTGATATTACCAACATGAGGAAGGAGGGGTGGGCTTTTCCTTTTTCTGGGGAGAGCTGGGGCTGCTGTGCCACCTGCTCTGGGTACAGGTGAACCAAAGTTGAGAGACTTACACCCAACTAAGGGGTGTGTACAGGCCCAGGGGTCTCTTATAGTCCAACATATGATGCCATCTTTGTTCCTATTCAGATACCCAAGATGGAAGAAGATGAGCTGTACTAGCTGGGCCCTGGGGTTTCTGAACAGGGATGGGAGTTTTTGTACTTTTCTGTTTCACGGTCCCCTTTAGCAGGGGACTATCTCTACCATCTCTCACTGGCGTGATGGCTTTCAAGCATTGTTGCCTGTGCTGTTGATTAAACAAAATGAAGCTGATTGTAGCAGGTGGCTCAGAGTAGACAGGAGTAGGTATTGCTACCAGTGCACTAAGAAACCATTTATCAAAGTTTTATCTGATCCAAAGCTTTGGATTTATCAGTCACTGCTTACAAATGGCATCAAGCCAAGCCCTGTCTGAGTGCTTCTGGAGCCGGCTTTGCTCCTCTACAGAGCTGCACCCAGTGGGAGCATGGCCTTGAGTAGCATGGCTAATGAAGCACACTTGGGGGAGGGCAGAGGTCCAGAGGGGATTTTTCCCTAAGAGGCACAAACGTAGTTGTTGGGGGATGGGTGCTCTCTCGGTGTGGACTCAACATGCATCCTATCTAGGGAAGTGGGCTTTGCATTTCTAAATGGGGAGGATGAAGCATGCAGGTCAATTACAAGTCCCCCAAATTATCAGAGATTTGTCAGCTGGTGGAATGAAGGTTCTCAGGGAAGGGGTGATTAGAGTTTTAGAGTTCTGGCTTTCTTTATTACAACCAGTGTTGACCAGAGAATACCTTGAAACCCTAAAGGAGCAGTGCTTAGAAAGCATGGAGGCAAGGTCTTCTCTTACAAGACTTCACACTCAGCAGACAAAAAGATTGCCATATTTGTCAATGTAAAGGTCAAAAGAAAAACTCTGTCTATGGGGAAACCATACGCAGAGGCAGAGGCAAAAGCAAGTGTCAGACTGGAAGAAAATATTTGTAGCATAGATCCTATAGACCTTTATTTTAAAAGATTTTATTTATTTACTTATTTAGGGAGAGAGAGAGAGAGAGGAAGAGTGCTTGAGCGAATGAATGGGGGGAGGCACAGAAGGAGAGAGATGATCTCAAGCAGATTCCCCACTGAGTGCAGAGTCTGACATGGGGCTCAATCTCAGGACCCTCTGATCAGGACCTGAGCAGAAATCAAGATTCGGATGCTTAACCCACTGAACCACCCGGGTGCCTCTAGACAACCTTTTGTAAATTACATACAGTAGGGTTTTGGTCTCCTTCCTGCAACTCTACTAAAAAGGCAGGAAATGGTATTTTTGAAAGGCACAAAGACAAGAAAAACTGGGAGATAAAAAGATAAAATAGCAAAATAGGATTTGGGAAGGTAGGAAGCAGAAGGGTGAGTAGCAGAGTGCTTGGAGGAGTTGAGGGTACTAAATTACAAGCCAAAGGAAAGGCTGAGACTCCATAAATTTTCCCCATTGAGTATTCTTGGCTCCCTTGTCAAAAATTAGTTGACGGCACGTGCTTGAGTTTATATCCGGGTTCTTGATTCCATTTCATTGGCCTATGTGTCTATTTCTACACCACGACCATACTGCTGTGATTACTATAGCTTTGTAATATAGTTTGAAACCAGTAAGTGTGATGCTTCTAGTTTTGTTCTTCTCAGCATTGCTTTGACTATTTGGGGTCTTTTGTGGTTTCACATAAATTTTAGAACTGTTTTTTTTTTTTTTTCTATTTCTGATTCTAATTCTGCAATGGAATTGCATTGAATCCCATAGATGACTTTGGATAGTACGGACATTTTAATGATATTAGTTCTTCTGATCCATGAACATGAGATTCTTTCCTACTGTTTGTGGCTTCTTCAACTTTTTTTCATAAAAATCTTACATCTTTCACTGAACACATCTACCTTGCTTAAGTTTATTCCCAAGTATTTTATTGGTTTTGATGTTAATGTGAATGGGATTGTCCTCTTTATTTCTTTAGGAGATATTCTGTTGTTAGTGTGTCGAAATGCAACTGATTTCTGTATGTTAATCTTGTATTCTTCAACTTTTCTTCAACTTTTGATTCATTCTTTAAGATCTTCTTCGTGTAAGACCATATCATTTGCAAACAAAGACAATTTTACTTCTTTCTAATTTGGATGCCTTTTTCTTTTTTTGCCTTGTTGCCTTGGCTCAAACTTCTAGTACCACGTTGAATACCCTTGCCTTTCAAGCTTTCAAGTTTTTACCTTTGAGCGTGATATTGGCTGTGGCTTTGTCATGTATGGCCTTTCTTGTGATGAGATATGTCCCTTCTATACCCATTATAAGTGTTTTTATCATGAACAAATGGCATTTGCCAAATGCTTTTTCTGCATGTAGTGAAATAATGATATGATTTTTATCTTTCATTCTATGAATGTGGTGTATCACATTAATATATTTGCATATGTAGAACTATTCTTTCATCACACAATTTACATCTTGTTATATTGTGTATATCCATGAACACATTTCAGTAGCTGGAGCTATTTTCAATACTTTTGTCATTTAGCCTTAATCGTGACATAGTTAACACACCATATTAGAGGATTAGAGTATTCTGAATCTGGCTATATGCTTCCCTTTACCAGTGTGTTGTGTTTTTTCTTATGTTTTCATGTTACAGCTTGAAGAACTCCTCTTAATATTTCTTGTAAGGGGGTTAAAAGGTGATGAATTCCCTCAGCTTTTGTTTATTAGGGAAAGTTTTTTTATCTCACCTTCATTCCTGAAGGGCAACATTGCTGGATAAAATATTTTTGGTTGGTAGTTTCTTTCTCTTAGCACTTTGAATATATCATTCCATTCTCTCCTGACCTGTAAGGTCTCTCTGAGAAATCTGATACCATTATACAAGGTTTTCTTGTATGAAATCTTTTTTTCTCTTGCTGCTTTTAAAATTCTTTGTCTTTGATTTTAGAGAGCTTTTTGATAATGTATCTTGGAGAAGATCTTTTTGTTTTGAGATTTTTGGGCAAGTTAGTTTCATCAATGTGGATGTCCAAATCTTTCCCCAGGTTTGGGAAGTTCTCAGCCATTATTTCTTTAAATAAACTTTCCATCCTTTTCTCCCAAAGAGGTGCTAGGTTTAAAAAATATAAGTAAATCAAAGGAGTGATTCTATTTAAAAAAATAAAGTTTTAACTTTAACTTCTGTAGTTGAAAAGGTACTGAAACAAACTGTCAATTTTATTTTGTTTCATTTTAAAATTCAAGATATTGGGAAACGGCTTTTAATTTTGCAAAGGTTTGGTGATGCCTGAAGAGAGAGATCAGGCCTCAAGGCAGAAATTATACTGAGGTTTTGTTCAATAGAACTTCTATCAGTTGGGGAACGCATTGCAGGGCCTGTGCGGGAGTATTGATAATGATAATATTGATAATATTTTGTTGATTTCTTATTTGTGGCTTTCTATTCTGATTAACAACAGTCTGCTATCCATTCTTCCCTTTGCCTCCACTTGTCTGGATCAGCTGACATCAGCCCAGATTCAGGGTACCCAGAACTTGCAGAGGTGTTGTTCCTTCAAAGAGGGGTGTGGGGTGTAGTGAAGCTTGGTGAATGTGTTAGGGAAGGAGACAGGGCTGCTGCTGACCCTTAATAGAGAAAAGTGCAAGCTTCCCCCTTGGGCATTCAAAAGGAATGTCCTTTGTAGGGGATGAAGAGATGAGGGGTGTGCTTTAAATTACTGGAGACTGTGAACTAGAACATATGAACTAGAAAATATGAATCTGAACATGGAAGATGGGTTGGAATATTTTTCTTGAAGCATGGAACCAAAAACACCAAATTCAGATTATATTCTGAACTTCTTTGAAGATTCACATTAGGAAGTGTCTCTCCCCCCAAATTCCCATGTTTTGATATAGTGTTCTCCATTCTCTCATTCACTGACTTCTTCCTTCTTAAGTATCGCCAAGTGCCCACTAAGTGGGTCTACACCCATGAGTGGGGGAGATAAGGTCCTAGCCCATGGGGTTTTACCTTCTAACAACACCTATGATGTCGATGTTAGTGTTGTTGCCTGGAAGACACATTCAGGCAAGGGCACTGAACCAGAGATTAAGGACTCACAGCTGGTCTGTGGTGGAGCATTCTGACCCTAAGCTCCCAAACCTTTACTCCAGCAAGTGGCTGGCCTTCAACTGGGCCATGCTGGTACATGCTAGTTTTTATGTTGCTTGGAATCACTGCTTAGAATTGTTCACTTAGACTATGAACGGCCAGAGATAGCAGTGGAGTGTCTTTGCTTTTGTCTTTTAGAGTGATTAGCACAGTGCTGTGGAGCTCCTCAAGATGACCTGCATCGAATATGACATGGATTATTTGGAAAGAGTTTTCTCTTCTGGCTGGCACCAGACACAACCTTGTTAGACTGATTCCAAAGTCTGGCCATCACACACTGTAGAGAGGGAAAGGGGACCTTTTTGCAATGAGTAGGGCAGCATCTGCTGTGGGCCAGGAACCAGGCCAGTCCTGGATTGCTAGAGTGAGGGAGGCACCGTGCCAGTGTCAGACCTTTAGCAGCTTGTTGTGGGATTCAACAGTGGCCACATAAACATCTCAAGGGGAGTCGTGGAGAGGAGAGCATGGGGCCTGCATAGCACAGCTTGAGGGTAGCTGATTCAGGCTATTACCCCACGAGATGCATTTGAGCCAGGCTTCGAAGGAGGGAGAAAGAAGGATGTCTAGTCATTGGTTACACAGACAAGCAGGAGGAGAGTGCACAGAGCCCTTGGGGGCAGTCACAATACAGGCGTCTTGCAAATGCCTCAAGGTCAACAAGGGCACATGCTTGTACTGAGAGCTGAGGGCCTGGGTGCACACTGGGAAAAAGTGTGGACTTCACTCTGTAGGTCGCTCACAGCCATTTTGGCAGGGATGGTTAACAAGATTCTGATGACAAGGGGCATTTCAGAAAGATCACTCGGTGGGGCCGGAGAGATGGAAGGGGATGATAGCAATGGGTGAGAAAGAGTCTGAGGGTCTGGTCTAGGGCATTTCCCAAGATGAAAGATGGAGGGGATGGAGATGCTTCACAGGTGACTAACTGCTAAGTGAAGGAGAATCAAAAGAGACTCCGAGGCCTTCTGGGTACCTGACAGGATGGTGGTGCTAGGGTGGGCAACCAGGTGCAGGCTCCAAGATCTCAGAGAGAGATTTGGGCCAGAGATATAATTTTGTGAATTATAGAGTGTATGTGCCCTGGACGCTGTAGGCGTGAGTGAGATCAGCCAGGGAGAGGGAAGAGGTGGAGCCAAGAATAGAAATGTAGGCAATTCTCATGATAAGCGGCTGGGAAGTAGAGGCCACCAAAGCAGGCAGAGAAGATGGAAAGAGAGAGCCTTATCTCAGAAGCCAGGGCAGCAGAAATCTCCCAGAAGATAGAGGAGAGCAGAACTTATGAAGAAACTCTCATGCTGGAGGTTGATCCATTTTCTAGAACCTTCCATTGTGTTCCCTGCTGCGGCCCCACTGTAAAACTTGTGTGTCTCATTAAATGTCCGCTCAGGCTCCCCCAAATCTGTGTGCTTGTGCAGTACAGGGGTTGCCCCTCAGAGTCCGGAACGGACTTCTCTTTATTGGAAATTGAGGTCGTGTCACTTAATAAAAGATGGGGTCCCTGCGAAAGTGGAATATGCTTGCCTGGGCTCGGAGTCATCAGGGAGAGAGAGGCTGAGAGCGTCTGCTGCCGGCTCTTTGAGGATGGAACCTACTTTTGGGCACCCTATCCTTTGTTGAAAAAAATTAATCTGTAAATAGTTTATTAAGGTCGGAAAGGCTGCCAGCGACCCTTTGAAAACAGATACAACATCTTTAAGAGATTGCAAAGGTAAATCTTATTGTCTGGGGAAATGACTTCTGCACAGTTATTTCTTTTATTGCTCTGCTGAATGTGACGGCATTACTCAGTTTAATAAATCCTAGTGTATCTCTCAGTCCATGTAGGCTGATATAAATATCTCCAGTTATGTCACATTACCACCTTTGTACAGCTATACTGGGCGCTGATGACTGGGGTCTGATAAATGCAAAACCTCATTTGGTTTGTGAGTGATTGAGCGCTAACACTGTTTAGATTTCTTAATATACTTGTATTAGCATGAATAAGTAATGAGTGTGCCAGGCTTTTTTGAATATTTGATTGTATCTTTGTAATGGATTTGTGTCTCTCTCTTTGTGCTAATGTCATTGTAACTTTGTTGGTGTCATAACTCCAAGCCCCAGTAATTGATCTTTATCACCCCATCTGGAGTCAATCACCCTCTCCTTGCCGAATGGCAGCCTGCACGTGCCTTTCTTTCCTTCCGCACTACTCCACATATGGTCCTTTCGGGGAGAGGTGCTGGTCACCACCCCGTCCTCAGGGAATGCCCGTTCCTGCTTCGTGAAGAGCAGGTTTTAGATTCTCACATGATGTGGAGAGAGCCAAAGGTCGAAGGTTGACAATGGCTTCGTGTGAAGCCACCAGCTCTGAGCCATGTTCGGGCTCGAACCCCTAACCATGCCCCTGCCAACCTGTTCATCACTGTGGGGCTGATGGCTCTAACCATTGTGTAAGGCTCTACAGAAAAGGGGGCTCTGAGACAGAGAATTCTTCTCCTCCATCCAGAAAGGGTCTACAGTATTCATGAAATCTCCTCCTATGGTGAAGGCTTCTTGCCTGATGTGAATAGAGCACAAAGACCTCGTCCTTAGATGCAAAGGCCAAACCTTTTCTGCTTGGAGGAGTTGTCCTCTTATGGAAGATCACTTCACCCTTCGGATCTGCTTGTAATTGGGATTCGGGATCAAACACCTAGCGCGACAGTTCACAAGCTGCAGGCCTGAATCCACGTGCAGGTGTGGCCGCCGCGATGCGTGGTTCCCCTGGGTGCCCCCCGGGGGTGTCACTGATGCTGCAGCACCCGGGGCTCTCAGGGCAGGGAGGGTGGCACGAGGACACTACTTTAAATTTGGGAAGAAGCTTGAGCTTAAGATAAGCTTAAACACCCGCTGGTGTTTCCCTGCCCTGTGAAGTCGCCGGGTTACGCAGGAGCTGAGGCTCGAAGTGACTCCGTTAGTGATGATGGGGGCCGACCAACGTGCCCGAGCTTTCCCATATCCCGGTGCCCACGTCCCCGCAGGGGTTGGCAGAGACGGTGCTCCCGTGAAATGATGGTTATAATGTGTTCATCGGATCTCTGACCCATGAAGAAGCAATACTATAATTATATCCTATATAATCATATAATCATACGTAATATTATAATTATTACTATTATAGTGGTCATCGTAATAAACCTAGTTTGAACATCTGGTTACTTTTTTCTATAGTAATGTTTTTGGGTTTTGGCCGTAGTGTATACGGACTGAATAAGCAATATTGGTTTTTGGCCATTCTGTTTCTTCTACAATAATCACTCCCCCGTCACCCCAGCTTAGTATCCCCATCCTCGCCCTCTCCCTGGCCTCTTTCTCACAGGACTCCTCTCTGTGCCCTGGCCTCTGCTTCCCTGTCTCCTCTTAGCTGCTCAGAGCCTGGTGATCCGGCTTACAGCTGCCGACTCTGTTTTTCATGGGTGCCAGGGACAGCCCGGTCACTGGGTCTCGGGATTCCCTCTCTGCTCTTCCTCATTGGCCTGCCCCACAGCTCTGGTCTCTGGGCGTCAGGCTTTACTGCTTAAAAAAATATATTTATTTGAGAAAAAGAGAGTGTGCATGAGCAGGAGGGGCAGAGGGAGAGGGAGAAGCAGGCTCCCCACCGAGAAGGGAGCCCAACATGGGGCTCGATCCCAGGACCCTGAGATCATGACCTAAGCCGTAGGCAGATGCTTCACCGACTGGGCCACCCAGGAGCCCCTGCTTAAACCCCTCTCATCTTGGCCTTAGGGATCCAACTCTCTTTCCCCTTCCTGCCCCAGGCCTCCTGGGCCTCCCAGGACTGTGACCTGCTGGTTTCCTTTCCTCCCTGGGTGCATGTCCTCCGGTGTCCTCACTGTGACCACGGGCTGAATCGTGCCCCCCAACACGTTACCTCTGTTGACGCCCTAAGCCCCGTGCCTCCGAATGTGGCTGTATTCGGAGACAGGGCCTATGTGGGCAATCAAGTTAAAACGAGGCTGCTGTTTTAAGGTGGGTCCTAGTCCATCGGACTCGTGTCCTTTGAAGAAGTGATTTGGACACATGAAGAGACAGACACACCTTTGACCTCGTGTGGAAGAAAGACCAGGTGAGGACCAAGGAGGATGACGGGCATCTGCGAGCCAGGGAGGGAGGCCTCGGGAGAAACCAAAGATGCCAACACCTCGATCTTGAATTTCTGTGGCCTCCAGCCCTGAGAGAAAATAAATGTCTGTCGTTAAGCCCCCCAGTCTGTGTGTTTTGTTGCAGCAGACAGAGCGGTCTAATGCACCTGCCCGCCAGCGCTCAGGCCCTGTTGGGACTGAATCTGTTTGTGATGATGAGGACGTAACAGGAATCTGGGTGGAGATGGTACGAGGGGCGATGGCTCAAAAAATCTCCCCGTTGTGTGTGGATGAAAGACATGGCTGTCTTTGCTTTTGCTAGAAGTGGGGAGGGGGTCCCGGGAGGCACAGGGCAAGTGTGTGTGTGTGTGTGTGGTCTCTGGGGGGCTCCGGGCAGGGGAGCCACCAGCCCCAACCACAAGGGGAGTGTGAGTGGGAGCACCGGGGTGTCCGGTGCAAGGTCACGTTGCAGAGGGAGTCTCAGGGATGAAAGGAAACCAGCTTCAACTTCCTTGATGAGCGAAGGGAGTTAATGGGACCCTGACCCAGGGATGGCCGGAGTCACTGCAGGTCTCCTGGGAGTGAATTAAAAGTGGATTGGGCTGGGGGAGGGGCAGGGGTGAAGAGGAAACAGTCTCTCCTCGGAGAGGAGGCGAACACTGTGCCCCTGGGAGGAGGGGGTGTTACAGAAGGATAGAGACCAAGGGGAGGAAGCAGTGCAGGAGGAAAGGGAACTTTCCGGCTTGGAGGATCAGGAGTTTCAGAGAAAGAGCAAGCAGACAGGGCTCAGCAGGGCCATCCTCCCTCCCACCCTCATGTTTTCAAGCCAAGGAGGCATGAGAACCCCCACCTTCCAGTCAGACAGGTCAGCACACCTGGACGCCGCTGTTGGGAGACCAAATTCCACCTCCCAAAATTGGCAGGGCCTGGGATCCATCCCCTATTTCTCCTTCAAACCACATGGTGAATGTCTGAGTAAAAGCTTCAAGGATCTTTTGAGGCCAATGGGATCCCACACACGCATATTTCATTTTTTAAAAAGCACACAACGACATGACACAAGCCCTATATCCTGGTGTCATCATTCCTGCTCTGCATGGGGTAGGAACACCTTTCCCTGCTATTTTCATTGTTATCGTGTAAATGAATGAGTCACCCTGAACCTCGGTGTCATCCTCCTCTTCTTTCCTAAATAGTCTTTTCCTCCGAGGCAGTTGTGTAGAGGAAACACACGCGCGCACACACCCACACACCACAGCCAGATGCATTCCGGCTCCTTCCGTTCCGCTGAAATCGGGCCTCTCCCACTATATGTCACATGACGACAGGGAAGAAAATGTGTTAAAAAAAATCTCCCCGTTTGTGTGTGTCATCTTCTCCATGAGCCATCAGTAGAGTTGAATGCCTATAGCAAGCCAACTGCTCTGTAGATTTTGTCCTGATTATTAAACACTGAATGTGAAGAGCTAAGCATATAGAAGGAAGAGTTATTCTCTAGTTTATGTAAAGTCAGCAGTGAAAATAAAAATTGTGGCATGTACATAGATGTTTATTTGCTTTACCTTATAGTCATACTGCAGAGCTTTGTCTTTTGTGCCAAAGTTTTTTTTCTTTTTTTTTCCCAGCGATGACAATGGATTATTTCTGTAAGCAAGTGCTCTATCCATTATTAAATTGATTATTCAAATCTCATTTAAAAAAAGAAGCCAGATGGCAATTTTCCATTATTTGTTGCTACTGACAACCACCAACCCTAAACTGAAAGATTTTCCTTTTTTTTTTTTTTTTTTTTTTCCCCTCCTGGCTGAAGAGCCTGCTGCATTTCCATGCAGACTAAACGTAGATCCCATATTGGAAACAAATAGCCAATTACCAAACAAGATTGTCATTATTGATTATTTTAGAATCATCTTTGCATTGACAGAGCTGTTGTTCTTTTGATGATTCCATAATTAACTTATCTATATTCAGGCACAATAACTTTGTTCCCCATAGTCATTCGGATGTGAGCATTATTGTTGTTATTTGGTTGTCATGACGGCAAGAAACATGTTTTTACATGTCCAGCAGCCTGGTTATTTTAAGATCCTAATAAGTATGCCTTGCTAATGAATCAGAATAATGGCGATCCTGCAAAATAATGATTTTTAAAATTCTGAGGAGGTTTAAAATCTAAACGCGAGATAATTGCTTGCACTTGTGATAATCATGAAGTGTGTTCCTTTCACCACGTGCGCTCATGTGCACACTCACACATGTGACCTCTCCCTCTTCACAATGGGAGTGCATTTGTGTATTTTTTATTTTTGGAGTTAGCATGCTCTATGGAGATGGAACTTCCCCTAGGGTACCTTTCAAAACCAGCGTTTGTCAGATGGTCTCCTGTCTGTGGTAGTGCTCAGGATGTTTGTGCTTTAAGAAACTTACTGTGTGGACCTATTTTCAAATTCTTTAGTTGTTATTTTTTTTTTTAAGATTTTATTTATTTATTCACGAGAGACACACAGAGAGAGGCAGAGACACAGGTAGAGGGAGAAGGAGGCTCCATGCAGGGAGCAGGACGTGGGACTCGATCCTGGGTCTCCAGGATCATGCTCTGGGCTGAAGGTGGTGCTAAACTTCTGAGCCACCCGGGCTGCCCTAGTTGCTAATTTTTAACGCTTTGTGTGTGTGTGTGTGTGTGTGTGTGTGTGTGTGGTATGTGTATCAATTCACCTCTTTAGAGGTTTTCTGCATGTGTACAAGTGGGACTTGTTTTAAGTAACTAAAATTAGAAGGTCATACTCCTAATTGATTGGATTCTCACAATTCAAAGTGTTGTCCCTTTCAGGACTCACCCGATGTTCTGGGTTGGTTGATGTTGCCAGGAGAAGGGAATTCACGTTACATGAAAGAGACTCACTTGCCTTCTGGAAGTATGAAGTACATGGACACAGAAGTCTTTGGAGGCATCCAAAATGAAAACTGTGATCTCCATAAGTCCAAGGGCATTTTTCAAAACTTTCTGGTTAATAGTCAGTTAATTTCCTTTGTCTGGGGAGGAACCTAATAAACATTTTGGTTTGTGGTGCTTATTTCAAATTCTGGCCAAAAGAGTTCAGCTCCTTCTGTCTCATAAAATCGGGATCGTAAGATTGGGATGGTTCCTCTTTTGGAGAATGCCTGGTTGTTAGGGGAGGGCCAGGTGGGAGATGGGTGGCCTCCTCTCCCAGTTGTTTCTGGAGGATCTCCAAATAATTTAACAGCCAATAATCAGCTCCAAACGGAATGTACCTCTTGAGCGACTCCCCTCCACCCTCCAAAAAAAAAAAAAAAAAAAAAAAACCTTTTTAGCATCAAGAAGCACTTCCTGGTAAAAAGACTTCACATATTGTTAACCAGAAATACACTCCGGTTCTGCAATTCAGAGTATCTATTCTGGCAATTGTAGGAAACAAAATATTAACATATAAATGCTGTAATGGTAAAAATGTGCTAGCATACGTGTTAAGTTTCTAATCAAACATTGCAAAAATGCATTAATCAGTATTTCATAGTTCATTACAGTCTGACTAATTTTGAAATCCCTCATGTAAATTGATTAAATGTCTTCTGCAGGCAGATAAATGGGCTTTTGTTTTAAGCAACCTTTACTGAGAAAACCATAATTCTCTGTGACTCAGTTCTTGCACATTTGTGACTGGAGCTCTCATAGGCTAGCGCCAGAAAAGGTGGAAGTTTCCTGTTGGCAACGGGACCTCCAGGCTGACTGTGACATACTCTATGGCCCTAAGTACGTAGTGAGCACCTGCTTTGTGCCCAAGGTTGTGCTGAGTCCTGAGAGAGACATAAGAGAAGCACGGGACCCAATCCCTTCCCTAACGGAGAGAGATGACTCATATACGTGAACAACTACAAGCAAAAAAATATACACACTTAATCAAGACTGGATAATAAGCTTTCTTTACTTTCCAAAAATATAAACCAACTCTAAATAGCTTTTTAGAAAACGCAGGTGGTTATTCATTGGCAAGATTCTGGTGGTGTTTTCACGTGAAATCAAGGAGAGGCCAGGAGCATCTGGAAAGCAGAGAAACGGATGCTCTCAAGACTTGCTTTCTTTTGTGTCACCCTCCCCACCCAACTGGCACTTTTCCCCAGGGTAGTTTGGAGCTTGCCTCCCAACGGAAGGAAGCTCACCCCATGGGCCCCAGTTAGAAACTCCTCAGGAGTGTCTCTGAGTGGCTCAGCTGGCCACTTGGACCAACCTCTGTAGCCCTCTAGAAGGACTCTGATGGGCTCAGTGGACTCACTAGGACCAATCATCGTGGCTTCGCAAAGACTGTGATTAGCCAGCCTAGTCGGGTTCTGCTCCCACAAGCTCAGACAACAGAGGTGGGGGAGGAATGAGTCCAGGTCTTCTGCTAGCTCCTTGGGACATGAGGGCAGCCATGAGAGTCAGAAGTGCTCCTGGAATAAGGGAACTTGGTTATATAACCATGAAGGGAGTTTTAAGGTTGGGAGGTGGCAGTGCAGTGTGAAGTGCACAAGGTGGTCTGAGTCCACCCAGTGGGGAGTGGTAGGAAGATCTGACCCAGGGCGACAATGCCTATAGGGACATTAAGACATATGGATGATAGGACTATGTGAGGCCTGTCAGAAAGCTTGTTCTCAAGTGGTCAGGAAGTAGGGAAATATCGGATGTTCCAGACAGAGAAGCAGAAGGTGATCTAGGCCAAGTTGGATGAACGGGGGTGAGGTCTAAGACAGGCAGCTTGCAGGAGGCTGGTGTCCTGAGCTGAGCATGAAGTGAATGAACAGAGAATGTCCTGGGAGTGGCAATCTGGTGGGACAGAGGGGGTGAATCCCATGGCCTCCTCCCAGGGGGAGATAGCAAAGCTGGATGTCAGAGAAGGAGGGAAGCAAACGAACTTGAGAACTTCAGAGAATGAGGTATTTGGGAAAGGAATCTGTTTAGCAGGGTATAATAATAAGTAATAACTGTAACGATAGCTCACACATAGGGAGTGTTTTTATGTTCCAGGCACTGTTCTAAGTGTGTGCATGCTTGAACTCCTTTAACTTGGTCCAACGACTCTAGTAGGGAGATAGCATTATCATCCCAATTACGTCCCCATTACAGATAATGAAACTGGGTCGTGAAGAAGCTAGGCAATGTGCTCCTAATCACCCAGCTGTTGAGTGGTGGGGCGGGCTTCTGAGCCCCATGGGCTGGCTCCATAGTCTACTCAGAGCGAGTTCAGTTGTTGCCATGCTGAGCTTCGGGTGATGTTGGCCCACCCCACACATGATGTCCAGGTCAGCAGAGGAAGGTTGGGAGAACTTGAGGGGAGAAGGGAAAATGAACACAATTCTGAGAATCAGTGGGATTGAGAGATGAAAAGTCAAAAGGGATTCTACATCCCAGACTCGGAGAGCTGAGAAAAGATGCCCCAATTGATCAATGCTGATTTGTTTGCCCAAAAAAAGTGGCTTCCTTTAAATGAAAGCCTTTGTCACAGTCTTGCTTTTTTTTTTTTTTTAAAGATTTTATTTGTTTATTTGACAGAGAGAGAGAGTGAATACAAGCAGGGGGAGCAGGAGAGGGAGAAGCAGACTCCCCACTGAGCAGGGAGCCCAAAGCAGGGCTCAATCCCAGGACCCCGAGGTCATGACCTGAGCGGAAATCAAGAGTCAGACGCCCAACCCACTGAGCCACCGCGGCGCTCCATTAATGTATATCAGAAGAAACATAGATATCATATGAAAATCATGAATTTGATCCCTTGGGAGGAGGATACTTTTTTTTTTTTTTAAGTTAGGCAAAATTTTTAAAAGGCGAATTTTAGAACAGATGGTTTACAGATAGAACAAAGACGCCAAGATGGAGTGAAAACGATAGTCTCGGGAAACTTTGGGCGAAGGTCAGATTTCCAGTGTCCTGGTCCCAGAGAGCGGGTCCCATTCCACCTCGATTTATAATCAGACTCTCACCTGCCGGCACATTCCTTCCTTTGTGGCAGCCCTAGCTGACTTCCCACGGCTCCCAACACGCCAGGGAGTGTCCCCCACATCGAGCCTTTCATTCTTGCATCCCTTCCATCTGCACTGTCTCAATATTTTTTTCTCCTTATCAGAATCCTGCCTTTCATTTACTTATTCTCAGAGTAGCAAGTGCGCATGTCTACCTGGGCCATTCAGGTGCTACCAGCTAATACGGTGGGCGGGCAGTAAGATTAGGGAGCACGGCAGAGATCCTGGGGAACCTGAGCGGGGCCGCCTCTCCTGATGGCAATCAAAAGCAAGGTATACAAGTCCTGGCTCTCTGGAAAGAATGCAGTCAGGCTAGGTTTGGTTTTCAAGCTGCTGTTTGCCACTCCCTTTATGATTATGGGGCACATGGTAAGTGGCAGACCCGGGTGACAAAGGAGGTGCTCTTGCATTGGAGAGGGCCGCTGTCTGCCGCGGAGGCAGGAGCACGCTGGCTGGGGTGTGCACCCTCTGAGGACGTGGGCCCCATGCCACGGGAGCACAGCATGGACGAGCTCGGCCTCTTTCCTGACCACCATTCTTTCCCTGTGCCCTGGAGATGACTTCTGTCTCCATGACCATCCGAATGAAGAGGATCTTGGGGAGTAGTAGCATCTGAGCCAGTTAGGGAGGCCCCAGGGGAACTTGTGGCGCCCGCACCACATGTGGGGACAGAGAGGATCCCTCTGCCTGACTGTCCAGACCTGGTCTGGGAGAATCAGGCCTCACAGGTGGGTCTGCATTGGCTCCACGTGCAAAGCAAAACCCACCACGGGATCCGATGTGGTGGCCCAGATGTGCACGTGGAGCACCCCTCCCCGCCGGCCGGGCTGGGGCCTCGCGGCTCTCACAGAGACCCCACACCGACTGGCCCTCCCGTGGTAACATCGTGGGTTATCATCCCACGATGATGGACCACGATGATGGACAGAGGTGACTGTCCTCTTTCGCCCTGGCTCCTCTGGCCTCAGCTCTGTCCCCGCCTATGGGCCGATCCTACTGGGGCAGCTTCATTCCGGCACCCAGGGTGTCTCTGGAACGCGGCCATCTGGACCAGATGCCTGGTGGAGTGGAGGCCTCAGGGCTCTAGCGCGCAGCAGCGGTGGCAGCCTGGCGAGGAGGCAGGTGTCATCGGGGTGGACAGTGGGGACAGCTGCAAGAGATGCCTGCTCCGCGTGGGGGGCCTTAGCGGGGAGGAGCAAAGCCAGGGGCTGGAGTCTGAGGTCTGGAGGACCCAGGCTCTCCAGCAGGTAGGTCTGACCCCGAGAAGGAACGTGGGGAGACAATCCCCTGCGGGCTCGGTGGCCCCAGCCCAGAACAAGCTATCAGACGCATCCGGAGAGCGCGGACGAGATGCAAAGTCTAATTATGAAATACCGTGTCAGATGTTCTTTTTAAATATTATCCTTAATAAGGCACCTCCTTTCAGCCGACAGTCTGGCAGGAGACGGTCTTGAAAGGCCCTCGAGGATCTTAACTGATCCTGCTACAGTCAGATAAAAATAGTTAAAAAAAATAAAATAAAAAGGCAAGGCAAATGGATTCTTAAACTGACCGATTTGTGCCTGACTTTTCGCTCCCTTTGGCTAAGATGATTGAAGTTCAGCTAGCGTGTTCCCCTTTGGGTTGTCACCACTGATCTCCTCCGCGTTCACCGTGAGATGCAAGTCACCGGTGGGACTGGAGGCCGCAGCCCTCGGCGACGTTTGCCCGTGTCACCTGGACTGCTTGATGTGGGGACACGCGGGCCAGGCCGTCTCTGCGAGGGGCAGGTGGGAGGCACGGGCTTCCTTTGAACAAATCGCAGGGAACCCGGGAGCAGGAATCTGCCCACCAAATGACCTGGGATTATTTTTATTTCTCGTTCAGATTCATCTGAGTAGACCAAGCGCTGTGTGAAGAACAAAGTGTCCCCGGTTTACTTTCTTTTCTTTTCTTTCTTTCTTTTTTTTTTTTTTTTTTTTTCTTTTTCTTCAACTTTCGGTCTGGTCTCTTCGTGGCCAAATTCTGCATCTATGGAAAAGTTGATCCCATCCCTTCTGTGCATCATAATCAAACGATGAGTTCCGTTCTGTCCTCAAGGATGTCCCGATGGAGGAACCACAGACACGTAGCGAACCCGTCCCCATGTTGGTCTGGAAGGCACGAGTGGACTCACCGCCCTCGTTATCGGGTGGGGAATGGAGATGTGAAGATGAGGTTCTGTTTTCAGGGATGTGGATTTGTTTACCCGAATTCTTCTCCCAGCAAAGCCGTGAGTAAGCCCTGGAACACGCACGTCTTCCACATTTAAAATATTAATAAATCTCGGGTGCCAAGTTGCTCTCTGCGCGTGGCTCACATTTCCCTTCTCCTGCCATCGAAGGGAAGCTTTCATGCCATGCTTTTGTGCCAAGAGCCTCTTCCGGGATAAGTGGTAACCTCAGCAGAAAGATGCCTCTCGGGTTGTTTCGTGTCTTGACAAATCAATAGCCCCGACTCCGCCGGCCCGAGCTCTCGCTGAGCTCCCCATTAGCTGCACCCCACGGAGGCCACGTGCCTTCCTCGGCACCTCCGTGGGCTTCATTCCAGAAGGAGACGGTGGATTCGTGAGCCCCAGAGACCGACTTCTGGGTGTGGTTTCATCACGCTCCTGCTCATAAATGGAGGTGAGGATGGAGTGGGCTGGGAGGAAGAGCGGAGGGCCTAGTCTTGGCCTAGCACATTCTAGGACTGGGCCTCCTCCTCTTGTTGGGAGGTCAGGCCAGGCTAAGGCTGGGGACTCACTGGGGAGGTCCTGATGAAGCGGGAAGTGACTCCTAATCAAGTGGTTTTCCTTCTCTCTGTGCCAGGGAGCCCAGCAAAGGGCAGGTGGGGATAGAGTGTGGCAAACATTCCTTGCCTTTGCCCCCCTCGTCCTTGCCATATTGTTGTTCTTCAGAGGGTAACAACTCTCCAGGCTCCTTTCAGGAAAGGGCCTCCCCCTTACCCACTGCATAGCCTTGGAAGGCCTGTTGACAAAGTGTCCTGCATCCCATGCAAGCCGGGGGTGAGATGTGGCCCCGGCCCAGACAACTACACTCTCTCCCGGGATTTTGAATTTTTTTTTTTTTTTTTTTTTTTGGATTTTGAATCTTGAGCAGGGTGATTCAAGAACAGAGGGGGAAAAGGATTGGCACAAATGATTTCCAAAGGCCACGTTCTGAGCAGAGTGCAGAGTAGTCCCTGCTACTCTGAGCCCCCAGATTTACCCTGATTCCTCCCTTGGCTGGTTCCACAGCCTTCCCTTGTGATTCTGGCATCTGGAGCTGACCTGCAGCATCCTGGAGCATTCTTCTTCTAAGAGTTGATCCCAATCACTTACAAACGACCTCGACATGACGAATACAAATATGTTAAAGATCTGCAGCTGGCCTTGGTGGAATATACATATATATTTCGGTTTGGGGGAGTAGGAAAGGGGGAGGTTGGTATTACTAATCAATCTCCAACACAGCAAAGGGCTCCTGTGAGGGAAGAGGACTGGCTCGGGGGATCGGAACAAGTGGGCTAGATTGTGATGATGATGATAACGGTCACAGCGAAGGCGGGGGGTGATGTCTAATGTCTTACGGGGGGGGGTAACTGTGCAAAGGACACTGCATGAAAAATATTTTCACCCCCATACGAACCTTATGTGCTTGGTTTATGGTTCATGGTGCCCAGTATCATCCCGTTTTGTGGATGAGAAAGCTGAGACCAGATGCGAAGTAATTTGACCAAGGTCACCTTGGAAGGGGTGCAGCTCGTCTTGAGCCAGGTCGGCTCTCTCCAAGGCTCTTGTCACTGTTTTTTTTTTTTTTTTTCCTGCATTGATTTTAAAGTTTATCTGTAAGTCTGGTCGGTGGTTCAGCCAGGGGTTGATTCTGTGCCCCAGGCGGCGTTTGTCCCTGTCCGGAGACATCGTGGCTGTCGCTGCAGAAGGCAGGGCTGCTGCAGGCCTCCGGAGGGTACAGGCCAGGGATGCTGCAAGGCACCCCAACACGCACGGGCCAGCCCCTGACAATGCACAGCTGTCCAGCCCCCGGGATCGACAGGGCGGAGGCAGAGAAGGCTTCCCTCCGCACAGTCTGACCCCAGAACAGCTTGTGATGCCCGCACTCGAGGCAGGGGAAGCCCAGAGCGGGGGAGAACTGTTTTCTCCATAATCCCGTGTCTGCAGCTGCCTGGTCTCCCTTCCCTTCCCTTCCCTTCCCTTCTTCCCTTCCCTTCCCTTCCCTTCCCTTCCCTTCCCTTCCCTTCCCTTCCCTTCCCTTCCCTTCCCTTCCCTTCCCTTCCCTTCCCTTCCCTTCCCTTCCTTCCCTTCCTTCCCTTCCCCCTCCCTTCCTCCCTCCCTCCCTCCCTCCCTCCCTCCCTCCCTCCCTCCTCCCTCCTTCCTTCCTTCCTTCCTTCCTTCCTTCCTTCCTTCCTTCCTTTCCTTCCTTCTCTCTCTCTTTCTCTTTCTTTCTTTCTTTCTTTCTTTCTTTCTTTCTTTCTTTCTTTCTCTCTCTCTCTCTCTCTCTCTCTCTCTCTCTCTCTTTCTTTCTTCTTTCTTTTTTTCCCCTACTGTTTTGAGAAAAACACAAGCCCGGTCTCCTCCTCCCTTCGCCCGCCCCTTCCCTTTAGCCGTTAGCCACTTTCGAAATGTTTTTGCTGGCTTGGAGTCGCTCAGCCGCTGCTTATTAATAATTTCCCCTTGGCATTGGCCGCCGCCTCGGTGTTAATGGCTCGGATCGGAGCGCGGCCTGCTGTGAGGACTGCTCCACGTCAAGCACCTGTCGACCAAGGGGTTAACCTCCTGGGTGCTGCACCTGCTCACCCAAGGGGTTAACCTCCAGGGTGCTGCCTGGGAAGAGGCCTAACTGGGTGGAAGGGAGCTGAGCGTTTGAGGATCGCACCACGGGGCTCCAGGCACCCAAGGAGCCGCTGTGATCTATCAGATGAATAAATAGGCTTTCCCCAAATTGTTGAAGCTTTATTTATAGAGGGGCCCACGTGGCTCGGAAGGGTCTACTTCAGAAGCTCTCGGCCCTCCTGGCCATCCCCAGAGTCCAAGGGAAGCTCTTTATGGTTGTTTTCTTCGCCTTAATGATGCCGTGAGGAAAGTCAAGGTGGGCCCACCCTGGGGGTGGGAGGATGGGGAGGAAGCCTGGTATCCCCCTCGCCCCCGCTGGTCCGCAGACTGCAACATCTGCCCGGCCCTGGGCCACCATGGAGGGCTGTGGGAGAGGTGGGCACCTGCCGCCCCATGGGAGCTGCTCTTCCTCTCCAGGAGGGAGCACCCAGCCCCCAGTCCAAGGGCCTGTTTGGCCACCAGCACATTCTCGTTGGCCAATGCATGCATAAAACCGCTCTTGGATTGCTTGCTTGCCAATCCTAGGAGGTTTCGAAAATCCTGAGTTCTCATTTTAGTTGTTTTTCTTTTGGTAAAAGAGAACACATGGCAGCATTAGTCCATCCTCGCCACAGGGCAACAGCTGTCCCTCTGCCCAGGTCCTCAGCCCCACCCCTGCTCTCTGCCTGGCCCCCTGGTCCCCGTCCTACAGAAGCAGCCTTGGCGTTAGCCGCCGTTCCAAAACAGTGAAGGAACAGCAACCAGAGACACAACAGCGACAAATAAAACAGGGGAGGGATCTCACGATTCCAGAGTTAGGGCAGAGGGTGAGGCTGGAAATGGTGGGGAGCACGTTGGTGTTGGTGTAAACCGTCGGGAAGGGAGGGGAGCTGGTGCCTGAGCGCTGTGTGGCTGAGGCTGGGGGGCAGGAAGGAGGGCTCTGGGTGGGGATGGTGGAGCCAGGAAAGGGCATGAGGACCAGGGGGAGAAGGCAGGGGTGCTCTCGGCTTGTGTGGGGGAGGTGGGGACACCGGATAGGAGGGTGCAGCTGGGGAAGGAAGGGGATGTGGCTTCAGAGCCAGGAGCCCTGTGTTGACCATGGGATCCAGGCCACGTGCATGGTTCCCTGGGGAACAGAGGAGAGCCCAGGATCAGGTGCAGGAAGCAGCAGGTCTCCTGTCAGACTGTTTCAGAGAGCCCCCCACTCTCACCCTTCCCTCATCTGTCCTTCCTGCCTCAACCTCAGATCAGGTCTTGCACCTGGGAGCCCAGTACCAGGAACCCCGATGGATCCACCTGCTGGAGACGGGTGGTGCAGGGGAGAAATGACGTGGCCTAAGTGACCAGGGGAGGTCTTTGTCGGCCCCAAGGCCCAGAGGCCCTGGAGGCAGCTCCAGTGTGGTTGGTCTCTGATTCCTGCTCTTCTCGGCGCCCTTCCTCTTTCTCTGCTTGGCGGGAGCAAGGATGTAGGGCCTTAAGTCTCCTGCTGCTGAGGAGTTGCTCCAAAGCCAAGGGTGCCCAGAGAAGACCCTTCTGTCTGGTGGCTCAACCTGTCCAGGAATGGCCATCAGGAAATCGGAGTGAGAGATGCTTAGGGTGCTCTCACGGACTCAGTTGCACTCTCACTCTTAACCTGCTGCGTACAAGCATCAGGCTGAGCTGTGTCTCTGCTGAGGCCCAGCTCTGCTAGCTCAGGACCTGGGCACCGCTTGAATGCAGTCTTGTAGGGTCGCCCATGGGGAGCCAGACTCTCCAGACACCAGTAGTTCAAGGACAACATGTCTACTTCCCCCTTCCAGTTCTTGCACTTAGAAATGGTCCACCTCGGGTGCCTGGGTGGCTCAGTAGGTTGGGCGCCTGCCTTGGACTCGGGTTTTGATCCTGGAGTTCCGGGGTCGGCTCCCTGCTCAGCAGGAGTCTGCTTCTCCCTCTACCCTCACCCTATTCGTGCTTGCTCTTTCTCTCTTTCACTCTCTGTGTTTTTCAAGTAGATAAATAAAATCTTTTTTTTTTAAAGAAAAAAATGGTCTACTTCTGATGTAACTCTCCTTCCTTCCTTCCTTCCTTCCTTCCTTCCTTCCTTCCTTCCTTCCTTCCTTCCTTCCTTCTTTTCTCTCTTTCTCTGTCTTTCATCAGCCAAAGCACATGTGTGAGGCTTCATGCTGTCATTTTCTTGGCAAACTTTTTATTTATAAAATTCCCCCAGTGTGGGAATCCAGGGGAGAGCACTTGGGACCCATATGGACAGGCAGTGGGGAGAACTGTTTCTCTGACGGTAGAATAAGGCACCGTGTGAGGAGAAGACCTTGTATGGACTGGGATCCGGTGGGTAACGGGCAAACCTGCAAAACGGTTCGCGATGGTGGGAAAACTCGGAGCCCTGGAGCCTGCTGGGCCGTGGAGATGCGGGCAGTGCACCCAACACACGAGCAGCCTGGGTGCAGCGTCTCTGTGTCCGAGGCATGATTTCAGAGATCATTTTTGACTGGGGCAAAATAAATTGTATGTTCCAGGATTCGAATAGATTAAAAACATTAAAAAAATGTCCTGCTTCTGCTTCTATTGTATTTTTACTTTATTGCTGGTGATTTCTCCTTTGACTCGCTAACGGGAATGTATTTTTTTTCTGGGTACTGCCATTACCTCTTCCTGCTACTTTCCAGGTCACTAATTTTTCTGCTTAGAGTTCATTCTGTTTAGACTGATATGCTGTCTCTTTTAATGAGGTTATTTCTGGGTTATTAGCCTTCCTGTTATATGATACCTTATGTGGAGGCCCTAATTGATGTAAATCAAACACAGCTTGCAGAAAAAAAAAATCAAAGCCATTCTTGAGATATTTGGTGGATCTCGGGGCATCTCAGGATTTCAGTATTTAAACTACTTCTTCAACAAGAGGTTACACGTAGCTAATAACACAAATAAATCCTTTCTGATTCGTAAATTAGCAGGTTCAAAGAAGTGGAAATTGAAAGAGAGCATTGGCATTTTGGTTTGCTGAATAAGCTTTAGACAGAAATTAGAGTGAAAAGAACTGGGTGGGAGGGGTTTAACTGTACAGTTCAATAACCTTGCCAACATATTTTTATTAAAGCATTCTTACATAAGCCATTAAGTTTTAGTTTAAATTTTACAGATATTTTCCGGCCGCACTTAACGAAGAGGGGTAAGATGAAGCCAAAGAAAGACTTTCCTCTAGAGCTCCCATCGGTACCGCGGCCCAGCTCCCCTTGGGAAGGATTTTGGGGGGCTCGCTGGTCGTCAGAGGGGTCTGTTGTTATGTTCGTATTAGCGAGAGGAGGTTGGTTGCTCTTTTCATTTTTATTTTTATTTTTTTTTCTTGTTTTGCTCCTGGACATTAGCTCTGTCATGGGAGATTCTGACGTGCAGGCATATTATTTTTATCTCGAAAGAAAGAAAAATATGGTCTGCTCTCCTTTTTCCTTAAGGTCTTGTTCATTCATTATGTTCCCTGCCTGTCTCGGAGAGAAATGGCTCTCCGCCTGGAGAGGTGTGGCCAGCTGGGAGCTCTCCAGAGGGAGCACTCGGGAGCAGGCGTCTCCGTGGAGCTGAGAGCTCTTGGTGGATGCGGGGTTGCACTTGGGCAAATGGGGATGGTGCGGGGGGGGGGGAACCCCCCAGAGGCCACATGCCGGGGTGGCCTGGGTGGAGTAGAAGAACTAGGGGTGTGGGCATCGGAACACCTGGGTCAATGCCACTTCTGTCCCTTGATAGCCATGTGATGCTACAGAAGGGTCTTACGTGGCAATGAAAGCATCAGAAACTCCAAGGTGAACCTACCTGACCCAGCTCTCCAGACACCCAAAGTCCTCCAGAGTCGCCCACTGCCTCAGTTCTCCCGAGATGCACACGTGGCCCCCCGACTGACAAAATGAGCGTATCGCCTGCACAGGTTGGTTCAGAGGGATTCATGCATGTGGGTAAAAGCAACGTGGAAACTGCCAGACATCATATAAAACGTTTGCTGTGGGGTCTTGGCCGTGACAGTCGCCGGGAGTCTGCGGACAAGCCCGGTGTCCAGGTGACCATGGCTCAGCCTCCTGGCCAGTGGATGCTCGGTCCCAGGGCACCCCAGGATCACACTGAGGGCAAGGCCGACAGCGCTTCTTTCCCACAGTCCTGGACCATCTCCTCCCGCAGTGAGGAAAGATAGAGAGTGTGTGGAGAGGCTCTGCTCCACCATCGGGGGTGTGGGCTTCCCCCCAGGAGGAGGCCAGCTGCCTGGGGGCCTCGTAGGAGATGCCCGTTAGTGGAGTGTTGGTGCCAGGCTTAGGCTGTTCCCACGTCCCATCGGGATGCACCCCGAGTTACATGCACCCCTGGATTCCACCTGCCCAGAGGCCAGAGGGTGATCCAGTTCTAGGCCGGCTCTTCAGAGGGTGGGAGAGCTTGGCTCCTCTAACTCCATGTGATCTATTTATGAATATGTATAGTCACCCCCCATCATAGATCTTAAGTTTCTGGAAGAAACACTCAGAATTTGCATCATGAAATCATGGAGAATGAGAGAGGGATTCAAAGTTCCTCTAGTGTGGTGTTGCTCAAACTTACTCCTCCAGGATTATTCACATCATATATATATATATATTTTTTTTTTAAATGAACTTCCTTTTAAATGTTTAAATTTAGTTGTAAAGGAAAGTCTCTGCCAATTCCGTACCTGGATCCATATGATTTGCTATAAAGGGGGGGCAGCTGTGACATGGCCCCGATGCGCAGCCTGTGTGCCCTCTCTGCTGCCTGTAGAGGCTCCGGCCCCACACAGAGCCACACACACTCACGGAGCGTGCACCCAAGGCGGTGTGGTGTGTGCCACACACATGCATCCTGCACATCCCACTTGATGCACATGTGTGAAATAGTCCACAACACAGATGACGTGTACACACAGGGTACGTGCATAGATACAATGCACACTCGCATGCAGCACACGTGGTACAACACACGGACAATGCTCACACTCACCATACACAACACACATCTTCCTAATCCTGCGGCACACAGAATGCACAACCACCTAAAACCTGCAACACTGACACACTACACAGCCACCTATGCCACAGGTCACAGCACATGAAATGTGCCTGCATAGTATTAAGAAAAAGAAATGCCTGAGGAAAAGTGGAAATGCCTGCAGGAGTTTTCTTTAGGTGGAGGTATTTCGGGTAGTCATCAGTTTCTTTGTGGTTCTTTTCTGCATTGTCTAAATTTCCTACAAGGAACAGGTATTGATTTGTAACTTTAAAGGAGGACCACCACTTTGTAAGCCGGTGGTTCCCTCCTATGGCAGCCCCTGGGCCCTGTGGATCAGGGGCCTGATGCCTATCATGTTGGGATCCTGGCAGAGGAAGGAGCTTGGTGGCCTGAGAGATCCAGGGGTTCTTGGAGAGGGTCTCGCTCAGCCCCGGGCCCCTCCATCTGCCCTTCCTCAAAGCTAATTTGGCTCCAAGGATGTCAGCCAGGGTTGGGGCTGGGTCTCAGGCCCTGGCTCCCTGCAGGGCCTCGGGCTCACTCCACCACCCTGCCCTGGCTCCTACCTACCTACCTACCACTTTGCTTCATTGAAGCTGTCACAGCGTCCTCTGTCTTCTCACTGATCCTTGAGATTGTGCCTTCTACTGACCTGAGGTTGTTGGTGTTTCTGTGCCTGCATTTAACGGGCTCTCACTGTGGGCAGGCACCCAACTTCAGACCCCGTGTTTCAGCAAATAGTCAGTCATGGACTGTGAATCAGGCCTGGTGCTCAGCTCTAGGGACATGGAGGTAAATCAGGGGCAAAAAGTAGGCTCTAAGCTACTGAAATATATTCATTGGTTATAATTGCAGAAGGCTGACCTGATGTCCAGGACTGACTGTTCACTGCAGCGATGCCTAATACCCAAACAGAAGTGTGGTTGATAATAATACATCCCCCCCGCCACCTGTGCTCAACATCCCTTGCCTTGAGGTGGAGTCTCTGCTCTTGTTGGCCTGACCCGTGCTCCAGAGGGCTGGCCCTTCCTCACCTCCAGCAGGCTTCCTGCTGGGCCCGTCCAGGGGGTGCTCCAGCTGCAGGTGGAGGCAATGCATCAGGGCCTTGTCTCTGCAGCCATTTCTTCCCAGCCCCAGGTTTCTGTAATGGCTCTCCCCTTGCTTCCTTAGCTCAGCCAGTGGGAACTATCCAGAGCTGAGGTGCGTACACAGCACTCTGACCTCACCTTGGTAAACAGGACCTCAGACCTTTCTCGGTGGAGCATGCCTGCTGGTTCCTACAGGTACCCACCTCCTGGCCTCAGGAAGGAGGACCAGGGCATCTGTGTATCTCTCCTTGGTTAAAGCCCCTTCTCAACCCTCAAATGTCACCGCTATACTTAATGCCGTGTTCTTACTGCCCCGCTCGCTTGTATGCTCTCTTCGGTCATTACCTACAGCAGCCGCTGCCGGCGTGCTACCCTATCCTTTCTAGTTTGGTGCCGTCTTGATCAACTCTCAATTTCCAGCAATGACATTTTTTGTTTTGCCTGAGGACTTTCTGCTTTGTCCCCATCATGGCAGGCTGGAAGTCCCAGGGACTTAATACCTCCTCCCAGCAGCCTTCAAACAAAGATGGACAGGAGTTGGTGCATCAATACTCCATCTCCCTCACCCCTCTAATGAGATATCCTGAGGCACGGGGTTTCTTTCTAGGGTTAAGCTCCACTTACCCATGATGGGAGCTGGCTTGACATTGTACCACTCACTGGCTGCCTCCCCATCCCTCTCACCTCCCCTTTCCCCAGCTAGTGTTTTCTAGGATCTGCTCTTAATTTTATCTCACACTCCCTTTTGTGGAAACTGCAACAAGATGAATGTGTCTCTAAGCAAACATGGTATTTTGCTAACTTCTAGGCTTTATAAAGCTGATATCACATTGCCTGAAATGTTCTGTAACTTGCATCTGTCCTCTATCATGTTTGCTAGATTCACCCATGATGGCATCAGTTTCTGCACTCCATTCATTTTTCACTGCTGCGTTATATTCCATTGCACGAGTAGTCATTCTTCTTTGATGAGCCCATAAACATTTCTTTTGCTACTTGAAGCAATACCACTGTGAACATTCTTACATTCGTGTCTTTATATATCTACATAAATAGTCGCCTTGCTAAAATCTAATAGTAGAATGGAAAAAAAAATAAGAGTAGAATGGGTGGGTTCTAGGAGAATGAAAGTTCTCAAATGTAGTGGTTCTCTAGGGTGGTTGTCTCAAATGATATGCTCTTAGCAGCATTTAGTGATTCCTTTTGCTCTCTGTCCTGTTGACACTTGATATTGTCAAACTTTAAAACACCTTCCTTTTTACCAGGAGGCATTATTATAGTTTCAAATTGCATTGCCTTGATTAATGAGAGGTAGAGCATCTTTTCATATGTATGGGAGTCATTTTGTGAATGGCTGGTGTATAGGTTTTATTTGGTGTTAATTTTGTTCTCTTTGAATTTTTAAAAAGCTTTTCAATATTCTGTGTATAGTTATTTGTTGATTTGACACGTATTAGACAAATACTAGAAATAGCTTCTAGTCTGTGGCTTATCTGCTCATCCTTTTACAGTGCTTTTGAATGAACAGAGCATTATGGAATTTTTTAAAGATATATATATATTTTTGAGAGAGAGTATGCAGGGAGGGGCAGAGGGAGAGGGCAAGAGAGAATCTCAAGCAGCCTCCCTGACATGGGGCTCAATTTCAGGACCTTGAGATCATTGACCTGAGCCAAAATCAAGAGTCAGGTGCTTAACTGACTGAGCCACCCAGGTGCCCCTGAAGCATTATGGAGTTTTAAAGATGGAAACCATGAGCATGATGTGCTTTTGGTTTTTATAAAGGATTCCCTAGTGCTCTTTGATTAATGGACTGGGAAAGGTTCAGACACAGTGGATAGAGGAAAATCCACCAGGAAAATCCATCACTGACCATAACAAACCAGGAGGAGAAGTTGGTGGTTTGAACTAAAGAGTAGACAATGAAAATAGAGAGTAATTAGATATCTCCAAGAGATATCTGGGAGAGGAATTTATGGGGTTTTATATAGATGAGAAGAAAGTAGATGCTAAGAGTGACTATCTGGAATTCAGGTTCCAGCCAAGATGAGAAATAGGGTCTGGACATATCTTCCTACCTTAAAAAAAAAAAAAAGACAAAATATATATTTAAAAAATTTCATGGACTATTTGATGATAGAAGACCCAGATTCCTAAGAGATGGAAAATAAATGAGATGATCCCTAACTGAGATACCTCAGCTTGCTGCCTCAGAAGAAGGTCCAGGCCATAGTGAAAGTAAAGAGAGGTTCAGGACAAAATGGACAGATCCACCTATGTAATCAGAGATCTCACGCCTATCTCTCATTAATTGATAAGAGAAGTTGAGAAAAAATCATTAAGGCAATAGAAGATTTGAACAGTACTACCAGCCAACTTTACGTGATTGGCATCTATAGGACACTCCATCAAACAACAGTGGAACACACTTTTTAAGTGCATGTGGAACTTTACCAAGACAGAGCATATGCTGGACTACAATAGACTCCATGAATGTTGAAGGATTTGGATTGTGTCGAATATATGTTCTTGAACCACAGTAGAAGTAAATTAGAGCAACAGATAAATATGTGAAAGATCTCCCAATATTTGGAAAATAAATAACACACTTCCGAATAACCTGTTTGTCAAAAAAATAAATAAAATAGAAATATGGAAGAAATTTGAGCTGAATGGAATGAAAATACAGTACATGAATGTTTGTAAGAAACTGATTAAAACAGCATTTAGAAGGAAATTTATAGCACTAAACATCTATATTTAGAAAAGAAGAAAGATCTCAAACAAATTACCTCAGTTTTCAGCTTAAGAAACTAGAAAAAGAAAAACAAATGAGACTCAAAGTAAGCAGAAGAAATGAAATAATATAAATCAGAGTGGAAATCAATGAAGCAGTAAACAGAAAAAGAATACAAAAAAATAATAAATGGAACAGAAACCAGTTTCTCTGAGAAGTTGAATAAAATCAGTAAATCTCCAGCTATTTTGGTCTGAAAAAAAAAAAAGAGCAAAGGCAATAATTAAGGCAATAATTATCAATATCAGAACTGACAGTACATTTTCTATGGATACTAAGAAGTAAATAAAGGACAATTATAAATAACTATATAAATTATATATATGAATTATATATATAAACTATATATAAACAACTATAAATAAATTCATCGAATTAAATGAAATAGATTTCTAAAAAGACGCAAACCACCAAAGATTACTCAGGAAGAATGAGATAGCACGAATAGCCCTAAGACTATTAATTAAAATTTTAGTTAACAATCTTTCCATCAAGAAAATTTCAGGCCGTTCAGTTTCACTTGTGAGATCTACCTGGCCTTGAAGGAAGGAGTGGCACCAATTCTACGTGAGTGTCTGTACAAAATGGAAGAGAAGAGGATGCTTCCCAACACATTCCAGGAGACCAGAATGACCCTGATACCAAACATGAGACAAGAAGAGCATAATTACAGACCAATATTCCTCATGAACATAGATGCAAAGTTCATTAAAATTTTTTTTTAGTAAATGGAATTCAGAAGCATAGAGGGTAATACATCATGAGGAGATCAGGGTGGAGGGAGGGATTTTTCTGGTGGGAGATTCAATTGTGTCTAAATACTTAATGGGAAGGAACCACCACCCACGGAGGCAATAATTGATGGCCCAGTATTTTCTAGAGTGGACCTTCTCAACTCTGGTTGTGCATTCAAATTTCCTGAAGAACTTTGAAAAAAATGTGGATGCTCCAGCTACTATCCCTATCCCTCCCTCTCACCCCACTCCTCAAGCTATCACTCCCTCCTGGAGTGAGCCTCAGCTTCCTTCCTTCCCTTCCTTCCTTCCTTCCTTCCTTCCTTCCTTCCTTCCTTCCTTCCTTCCTTCCTTCCCTCCTTCCCTCCTTCCTTCTTCCTTCTCTCTCTCAGTCTCTCTCTCTTTGTTTCTTTTAAATAAGAGCTCACCGGGTATACAAATGTACAGCCATGGTTAAGAGCCATTGTGCTTAGGGAGATGGCCTAAATGAGTGAAGGGGTGTGGAAATACAGATTTCCAGTTATGGAATAATTAAGTCATGGGAATAAAAGGCACAGCGTAGGGAATAGAGTCAATGATATTGTAATAGTGCTGTACGGTGACAGATGGTAGCTACACTTGTGGTGAGAAGAGCATAATGCACGAACTTGTCAAATCACTATGGTGTACACCTGAAATTCATGTAACATTGAACATTATGTGTCAATTATACTAAAAACAGAAAAGAACCATGGCTCTGGAAGATATGACCTGGGATCCCAATCATAGGTGAAGCAATTTGCCTTGGGTGTGAGGAAAGCTGCTCATTGTAACAGGAAGGAGGAATCAGATGCAGGTTAAGGTTGAGAGCTTGATGGGGGAACATGAGGGTAGGTCCCCTTACTTGGCTTATATTTTTAGCCACTGCCAGTTTGTTCTCTGTATTTATGCATTTGTTTTTGTGTTTGGTTGCTTTGTTTTTCTAGATTTCACATATAGGTGAAATCATATGATAATTGTCTTTCTCAATCTGACTCATTTCACTCGGCATACCTTCTAGGTCCATTCACGTTCTCCCAAATGGCACACTCTCTTCCTTTGCCATGGCTTAGTATATATTACAGTGTATGGATGGAGGTAGGTACACACTGCATCTTTATTCAATCATCTATCAATGGCCACGTGAGTTGCTTCTGTATCTTGGCTGTGGTAAACAATGCTGCAGTGAGCGTAGAGGTGCGTATATCTTTTTGAATTAGTGCTTTCGTTTTCTTTGGGTGAATACCCAGTAGTCGAATTACTGGATCATTTGGTATTTCTAATTTCTACTTTCAACCTTTTGAAGAACCCACATACTGTTTTCCATAGTGGTGGCACCAATTTACATACCCAGCCATAGTGCCTGAGTGTTTCCGTTTCTCCACATTCTTGCTAACACTTGCTATTTGTTATCCATTTGATAATTCCATTTGTTATTCCATTTCCAACAAATTCCATTTGTTATTCATTTTTTTTTGATAATTCCATTTGCTTGATAATATATCCATTTCATTCCGAGAGGTAGGAGGTGATAGCTCCTTGTGGTTTTGATTTGCATTTCCTTGACAATTAGTGATGTTGAGCATCTTTTCATATGCTGTTGGCCATCTGGATGTCTTCTTTGGAAAAATGTCTATTCAGGTCTTCTGCTCATTTTTTTAAACTTGATTATCTTGTTGTTGTTGTAGTTGTAGTTGTTGTGGTTATTAAGCTGTATAAGTCCTTTATACTTTTTGAATGTTAACCTCTTATTGATATATTGTTTGCAATTTTTTTTCCTATTCTGTAGGTTGCATTTTTTGTTTGGTTGGTTTCCCTTGCTATGCAGAAGCTTTTATTTTTTTTTATTTTGGTGTAGTTCCAGTAGTTTATTTTTGCTTTTGTTTCCCTTGCTTGAAGAGAAATATTTAGAAAAATGTTGCTAAGGTTGATATTAAAGAGATTATTGCCTATATTTTCTTTTAGGAGTCTTATGGTTTCAAGTTTCATTTAGGTCTTTAAACACCATTTTGTATACTATGTAAGAATTGGTCCAGTTTCATTCTTTCGCATATAGCTGTCCTATTTTTCCAACACCATTTATTGAAAAGACTGTCTTTTCCCTTGTATATTCAGAAGTATAGAGATGTCGTGTCATCCACAAAGAGTGAAAGTTTTACTTCTTCCTTACCAATTTGGATGCCTTTTTTTTCTTGTCTGATTACTGCACTTAGGATTTCCGATATTATGTTGAATAAAAGTGGTAAGAATGGATATCCTTGTCTTGTTCTTTAGAGTAAAAACTCTCAATTTTTTACCATTGAGTGTGATGTTACTGTGGGGTTTCCATATGTGGTCCAATCCCAACACCTAATGTTGAGGTGTGCTTCCTTTAAACCTACTTTGTTGAGAGTTTCTTTTTTTTTTATCATGAATGAATGTTGTACTCTGTCAGATGCTTTTTCTGCATCTACTGAGATGATCATATGGTTTTCAATCCTTCTTGTTAATGTGCTGTGTTATGATGATTGATTTGTGAATATTGACCATTGGCATCCCTGGAATAAATCTCACTTGATTGTGGTGAATGATCCTTTTAAGGTATCATTTGAATTTAGTTTCCTAGTATTTTGTTGAAGATTTTTGCATCTATATTCATCAGGGATGTTGGCTTATAGTTTTTTATTTTCTTTTCATGCAGTATTTTTGTCTGGTTTTGGTATCATAGTAATGCTGTCCTCATAGAATGAATTTGGAAGTTTTCCTTCCTCTTTGTTTTTTTGGGAATAGATCCATGGCATATTTAGAAGATTTTGTTTTATTTCTAAACACTGTGAATTTAAAAACATATTTTATATTTGTTAATTTCTAATTTAATTCTAATAATTTGATTCTATTATAGTCAGGGAAAATACTCATTGTATGATTTCAATGTCTAGTATTTACTGAGTCTTTTAAAATCTATCAACAAATGGTCTATGTTGGCATTTGTACTTGACATACATTTTGCTATTGGATATCATGTTTTATACAGCTCAGTTAGGTTAAATTGGTTGATCATATCCAGATATTCATTTTCTTTATAGTTTTTTTTTTGTTTACTTGTTCTGTTAACCACTGGAGAGAGAATAAAAGTCTTTAGTTATAATTCTAAATTTGTTTATTTCTTCCACTAGTTTTCTAAATTTGTGTTTCATTTATTTTGAAGATCTGTTATGTGCACATTCATTTAGAGCATCTTTTACATGAATTGATCTTTTAGCCAATATGATACATTTTTCTTTATCTTTAGTAATATTTTTTATTTTAAAATCTTTGACTGGTTATAAAATAGTTGTATCCTCTTTCTCATTCTTATCTTTATATATCTTTTCTCATCCTTTTACTTTTAACCTGTCTGTGTCTTTATGTTCAAAAACTGTTTTTTATAGGCAGCATATAGTTTGGCCTCAATATTTTACTCTAATGTTAATGTTTGGTAATGTTACTGATGTTGGGTTTAAGTCTACCAATGTATTTTTCTTTTTGGTAATTGTTCATTTTTTTCACTTTTGAGTTAATTGAGAATTTTTAGTGTTTCATTTTTTAATTGAAGTATAATTGACATAAAATATTAGTTTCAGGTGTACAACATAATGATTCAATATTTGTATACTTTGTAAAATTATCACCACAATATGTCTAGTTACCATCTATCACTATACAAAGTTACAGATTTTTTTCTTGTGAAGAGAAGTTTTGAGATTTATTTTCTTAGCAACTTTAGAATTTGCAGTATGATATTATTGACTATTGTCACCATATTGCACATTATATCCCCATGACTTATTTACTTTATAACTGGTAGTTTTACCTTTTGATTGCCTTCACTCATTTTACCACCTCCACTCTCTGTGCTGGCAACCACAAATCTAATCTTTGTATTGTAAGTTTTATTTTATTTTTTTGTTCATTTTTTGGGTTTTGTTTTCAGATTCCATGTGTAAGTGAAGTCACATGGTATTTATATTTCTCTGTTAGACTTATTTCATTTGGCACAGCATTAACTTATTTCACTTATCCTCAAAGTCCATCCAAGTTGTCTCAAATAGCAATATTTCATTCTTTTTCATGGGTGAGTAGTATTTCATTGTATCTATAACTGTATCTATCTCACGTTTTCTTTATCCATCCATTCATTGATGAACACTTGGGTTGTTTCCACATCTTAGCTATTGTAAATAATGCTTCAGTGAACATAGGGATATATATTTTTTTCAATTAGTGTATTCATTTTCTTCAGATATATATCCAGAAGTGAAACTGCTGGATCATATGGTAGTTCTATTTTTAGTTTTTGAAAAATCGCCATAGTGTTTTCCATATTGGCTGTGTCATTTTCCACTCCCACCAATTGTATGAAAGTTCTCTTCTCCACATCCTTGCCAACACTTGCAATTTTTTATCTTTTTGATAATGGCCATTCTGACAGGCATAAGATGTGGTTTTGATTTTCATTTTCCTGATGATTAACAAGGTTTAGCACCTTTTCATGTGCCTGTTGGTCGTCTGAATTCTTTCTCTGGAAAAACATCTATTCAGGTCCTCTATCTATTTTTTATTGGATTGCTTTTTGTTTGTTTTGTTATTGAGCTGTATGATTTTTAATGTATTTTGGATATTAACTTCTTATCACATATACAGTTTGAAAATATCTTCTCTCTTTCAGTAGGTTGCCCTTTTATTTTGTTGATGATTTACTTGCTGTGTACACTTTCTTAGCCTGATGTAGTCCTATCTTTGCTTTTGTTGTTATTGCCTTTGGAGTAGGATCCAAAAGAATATCTCCAAAAGTGATATCAGGGGGCTTACTGGTTTTTTTTTTCTTCTAGGGCTTTTATTGTTTCTCATCTTACATTCAGATCTTTAATTCATTTGAGTTCATTTTTGTGTGTGGTGTAAGATAATGGTCAAGTTTCATAGTTTTTGCATGTGGCTGACACTGAGGTCCTTGTCAACCATGACAACAATGCCATACTCCATGTAATTAGCATAGAAAAATCACTGGGTATGATTTTTAACCGAATGAATGTATAATAATTTATTTATTGTGTAGGCAACACAAATCTCTCTGTTCTGGTATCACACTCTTTTGTAATCCCCTACTCTTTTTTTTAAGATTTTATTTATTCACTCATGAAAGACGTAGAGAGAGAGGCAAAGACATAGGCAGAGGGAGAAGCAGGCTCCCCATAGGGAGCCCCATGTGGGACTCGATCCCAGGACTCCGGGATCATGCCCTGAGCCAAAGGCAGATGCTCAACCACTGAGCCACCCAGGTGTCCCTGTAATCCCCTACTCTTAAGTGTAATCTGGACTTGACAGGTTGTTTTGAATGAATAGAATACAGCAAAATTAATGGGAAATCACTTCTATGATCGGTTTACAAAGAATTCATAGCAGTATCTTGCACTTTCTCTGCTTGCTTGTTATTATGAAGTAAGCTGCACTACAGAGAGGCCCATATGGCAATAAACTGAGGGTAGACAGCCAAAGAGAAAATGAGGCCCCATTTTTAAGAGGTTGCAAGTAACTGAATCATGTCAACAACCATATCAGTGAGCTTGGATGTGGATTTTTCTCTGGTTGATCCTTCAGAGAAAACCTCACCTATCATCTAAGAGTATTCTTATAAGAGACTCTTATTTAGGGAACCCAGAAAACCCATGACTAGATATCACAAACATTGTGATATTATAAATGTTTTTGTCTTAAGTCACTAAATTTTGGGATAATTTGTTACACATCAATAGATAATGAACACACTTTTCCTACCTACTATGTTTGGACATGCCTCTCCACTCTTTTTTTAAAAGATTTTATTTATTTATTCATGAGAGACACACAGAGAGAGGCAGAGAGAGAAGCAGCCTCCCTACAGGAAGCCCAATGTCCTCAATTCCAGGACCAGGGATCACACCCTGAGCCAAAGGCAGACATTCAACCACTGAGCCACCCAGGAGTCCCTCCTAACTCTTTTATTTGCTGTTTTAAATAATGCTGAGAGGTGCCTGGGTGGTTCAGTCAGGTCTTAGCATGTGAGATCGAACCATGCATGAGCTCCACATTGGGCATAGAGCCTGCCTAAGATTTTCTCTCTTCTTCTCCCTCTGCCCTCCCAATCTTCTGCTCATGTGCACATTCTCTCTCTTTCAAAATAATAAATAAATAAATAAATAAATAAGTAAATAAATAAATAAATAAATAAATAAAGCAAACTGAAGTGAGTAGCCTTGGGTACATCTTCTTCATCTTCAGAAATGAATTTACATAAGTGGAGCTCAGTCTAAAGTTATGAGCAGTGCTCAGTTTAGTAGTGCATCTAATAAAGACTTGGAATGATTCAGAGAAGATTAACATGGCCTCTGCATAAGGATGACATGTGAATTCATAAAGTGTTTCATACTTTTTACAAAGCTTTGAAAGCAATTCAATGGAGGAAGGATATTCTTCTCAACAAATGGTGCTGAAGTGATGGGACATCTATAAGAAAGAAAATGAACTTCAGGCTGAACTTCACATTTTATATAAAAATTAACTCAAAATGGATTATGGACTTCAATTCAAAACATGAAATTATAAAATCTTTAGGAAAAAATAGAAAGACAAATACTTTGGCATCTAGGACTAGTCAAAGAGTTCTTAGACTTGACACCAAAAGCACAATCTAGAAAAGAAAAAACAACTCTTCAATTAAACCTCATCAAAGCTAAAACAATGTATCTTTTCTGAATGTCTAGGTGAAGAAGGTGAAAACAAGCAACATACTGGGAAGAGAGATATTTGCAAATCACATGTCCCACAAAGGAATAGTATCTAGAATATATAAAGAACACTGAAAACTCAGTAGCAAAAAAAAAAAAAAAATCAAATTAGAAAATGGGCAAAAGGCACAAACAGACTTTTCAATGAAGATGATATGCAGATGGCAAACACACACATGAAAGATGTTCAGCATTATGAGCCATCAGGGAAATGCAAATTAAAACCATAATGAGATATCACTACATATGGATCAGAATGGAGAAAATAAAAAACAGTGACATTACCAAATGCTGGCAAGCATGCAGAGGCACTCGATTACTAATACATTGTTGGTGGGAATATAAGATGATATACCCACTCTTGAAAACAGTTTGGCAGTTTCTTATAAAACTAAACATGAAATTACCATATGAATAAAAAACTCTACTCTTGGACACTTATCCCAGAGAAATCAAAACTATATTCACACAAGCACCTTTAGGTCAATGCTCATAGTGGTTTTATTCCCGATAGCCCCAAACTAGAAATAGCTCTGATGTCCATCAGTGAGTGAGTGAATGGTTAAACTGTGGTACATAGATACATGGAATATTACTCAGCAATACAAATAAGAGAAGTATTGATACATACAATGACTTAGATGGGTCTCCTGGGAATTATTCTGAGTGAAAAAAATCCAATCTCAAATGTCACATACCACGTGAGGCTTTGATATAATATTTTTGAGATGACAACATTTTATATGTGGAGAACATAGTAATTTCAAGGGGTTAGGGATGTGGGAAGAGGGAAGCAGGAGGGAGGAGAATGGGATTGTAAAAGGTCAATATGAGGGATTCTATGGTTGATGGAATTGTTCTGTATCTTGACTGTGGGGATAGGTATATAAACCTATACACGTGATTAAACAATAAAGACCTAAATACACATCGGACGCTCAAGTGAACACAGGTAAGACTGGAAGTATCTGAATGGCATTAGTGGATTGTATCAGTGTCAATATCTTGGTTGTGATCTTAGTTTGCAGGATGTTACTGCTGGCAGAAACTAGGAAAAAGTAGGTAGATCTCTATTATTACTCTCAACTGAAAGCAAATCTACAATTACCTCAATAAAGCTTTCTATTTTAAAATGGGATGAGCACATTTATACTTTTAAACGTATAGGCAAATTTTATTCCAAGAAGAACACAACAGTTTTTTATTTCTACTCATCATATAAGTGAGTGAGTTAGCCAGCACTCTCCCTATTGCTTTGTCAATTCTTAGCGCCCATGTTAATATGATAGGAAATTCTATGCAACCAACAGGAAGCAGGAAAAGAGAGTTGTCTGGTACTGATAAAAAAAAATTCACTTCTCCAGAATCGTATAAAAATTATACAATTCTAATATAATTAATGACATTTTAATTCTTTCCACAGCATTGCACAGGTATACATCAGGTAAAACTTCATGACAATAACTCGGCATTCTCTTTGTAGAAATGAGCAGATCACGTAGATAATAACAGCAGAGAAACACTTAAAATACTACCAAGAAGGTTGATTCCATGTCTAAATCAAAATTGTGTCTGGATTCTGTACATTTGTACCAAATCACCCAAATTACTCACTTTCAAATGTCTGTGGGAATATTCAGAATTAAACACACACACACAACAGATGACTTTAAAAAAAACCCTGAAGAATGGAAAGCATTCCGGCCAAATTATCAGACCATAATGTAGTCAAAGTAGAAAAAAAAAAAAAAGAAAAAAAAAAGAAAAGAAAACTTCGGGCTGAAAAACTTCAGTCTGATTACAACTTAAAAATAGTTTTCTGAATCCTCTATGTTAAAGAGGGAACCCGAGCTGAAGGCATGCTTGTAAACACTGAATGTCGAAAGTAAACGATTGAGTTATTCAATTAAAGAGGCTATAAATTGAAAAAAGGGAAACAAAACAGTGTGGTGGATGAGGACATGGCTGCAAATTCCTCCCCTCCTGGGGCCCACGCTCTCAGGTGGGCCCTCCCACGCGGCTGCTCAGCCACGGAGCCCGCTTTAGCTGGTGGCCGCGGGAGACACGCTTCAGGCCAAGACCCGAAGAGCACATCCGGCCTTAGCGTCTTGCTCGGACCACCTTGAAGAGGCCGGGGCTAGGCTGCTGGGTGATGACAGCCACGTGGCCCAGTGAGCCTCGTCACCCCGGCCGATAGCCTGCCAGCTGCTAGCCACATGACCGAGGCCACCTTAGGTCTTCCAGCCACCGGCCCACGCACCACCTGATCAGAGATGCATGGGCGGGCCTCGCCAGTCGGCCCCGGGAGCACCACCCGGCCAACCCACAGAAGCATGAGCTAAACGCACGCTGGTTGTGTTTAAGTCATGTGTCTTGAAGTGCTTTGCTGCACAGCAGAGGCTGTGGCTTGGAAACAGGGGCAAAAAGAAAAAGCGGTTGGCACCGTGAGTCCACGAGTGTCATTGCTCTTGCGTCGTCTGTGCTGAGGAAACGAGATGCAACGCAGATGGTCTTTAATGGTCCAAGTGGGGCTGCAGAATTCTAAGGAGGTGCCCGGGGTCGGGGAACAGCCCCCAGCCCGGGCGCTCCTGGTGGCCTCACCTCTTCTCCCTGCTCTGGTGGCTTCTGTGTCTGTTTTTCATACTGGTTGTTGGGCCACTTTCTCTGAGGACAGGAGGGTCTACATGGGGTTAGTCACAGCCCTCTCTGGGGGTCTATGCGGGGGTCCTATGGCTAAGCGGACACAAGGCCAGGGAAGGGAAGCCATCTGTGCAGTGACGGGTTCCACTGAGCCAAGAGTCCGCTCACAGGTTGACCTCAAGGCCGGGCGGTCCGAGGCAGGCCCTCACACGTGTAGACGGATGCGAATGCTTCGGAAACATCCCGTGCACATGGGGTGTGGTGATGCCCAGGTGCCTGGGATCATCCTTTGGGTGATTCATGTTTCTCGGGCTTAGAGCAAACGTGTACAGAAGAATCCGGAATCACGTGCAGACGGGGATGCAGAGCCGGCTGGCTGAGTCTCAAGCCATCTGAGCGGAAGTCAAGGATTTCTGCGGGGACCCGTCCTCCACAGGTGCTCCTGCAGCATCGTAAACAAGATGGAAGGGACAAGCTACATCTGTCTGTTTGTAATAAAAAAAAAAAAAACCTTAAGAACAGACAAGATGGTGCAGAGGCACCACATCTGTCGCAGTGGGACCAGCGGCCGCCAGCAGTTTTTATTTGGCTTTGTTTGTGCAGCTGAGAGGCGGGCCTGGTGGGAGGTTACAGCGCCGGCTCCCCAGCCCGCGGTCCGGGGACAATTAGAGCCGCGCCCGGCCGCAGCAGCAGGAGCCCAGCGTCCCTATCCAAGGGGGCTGCTGACCTCTCCCTGCCCCTGGCTGATCTCGGCCTCCAGGGGACCTGCTTCGGGGACTGGGGGCGGCGGGGGAATAGGGGGGTTCTCCGGGGGAATCTGAAAAGAGGATGAGACAAGACTCAAAATAAAATTCTTTTTTTTTTCCACAAAGGACAATTTATTTTATTTTTATTTTTTTATAAATTTATTTTTTATTGGTGTTCAATTTGCCAACATATAGAATAACACCCAGTGCTCATCTCGGTCAAGTGCCCCCCTCAGTGCCTGTCCCCCAGTCACCCCCATCCCCCACCCACCTCCCCTCTCAAAGGACAATTTAAATGTAAGTTGGGATTAGCAGGTTTCCTTTCCTGATTCGGGCATCTGGAGGAGGCCCTGGGTCAGGTCACCAGGGCTGTGCACAAGCTCAGCCTGCTTTGTTTTTGAAAGTGTCCCCCCGCCCCGGAAGAGGCCTGGAGCTCCTCGGTCTGTCCTCAGGTCCCTCATCCAGTGACTCACCTCAGTAAACTCAACGGCAGAGGATTTCTAGAGATTCCTTCAAATGGTCAGTGTCTCTTGAGAGGTCTGGATTCTTCAGTCCTCTGCATTCGTGCGCCTCTTTGACAATGGGGGGGGGGGTGACCCACATGAGGACGCACCCTGTCAGCATTGGGCACCTTTTAGTGTTTTGAGTCCTGCCCAAACTCTGAGTTAAAACACCGAGAAATCAGGGTGAACGGTAAAAATCAATCAAAGAGACAAGCAAATGAAGAAAAATCTAGACTTTCATCAGGCAGGTTGGGAGGGCACGTGCGGCGGCCTGGTCGGGGACACGCGTGCCCCGACTCATGGACCCCGGCAACGGCCCGCCCTCCCTCTGCAAGCCTCTGTCCTACTTTTGAGCTTTCTTGTCAAACCTGAAGCTCGGCTTCTTCTCACGGCTTCCCCTCCAGCTTCTGACACCCTTCAGGGCTCTGGGGACCTGGCACGTCTTGCATTCGTCGGCTCGGCTTCCCTCGGTCCCCTGTACCCTGCATTGTCACGGGTGGCATCGCCTGGGAGGTCCCTGACACGAGAAGCTCCAGGGGTGCCCGCCCTGAGCCAGAGCGTTTGTGAACGCTGGGATGGGCAAGGTGGTCCCCACTGAGACATCTGCCCGTAAGAGGAGGGACGGCACCTTCCCTTAGCTTTGGGCTGAATTTATTTTTGTTCCATGAGCCGCACAAGTCCAGACCCATAATGCCTATCTAAAAATCTAGCCATATCAAAAGAAAACCTTTGCTCTATAAACAAGATTAGCTATCTCCCAATTTCGGTGTATAAATTGGCTCTCCATTTAGACTTCCTCCTCTGCAGTACTCCTTCATTACAAACCATCACCGCGTCAGGATAACGTTGGAAAACAGAAAAGCAACACAACAAAATACTTAATTTCATTAATCTGTTTAGCAATACCAATATAATGAGGCATAATATTGATTTTCTTACTTAGGATTTAAAATCTCTACTTCTTTCCACAGAATTAAATGCTTCAACCTGATATTCCGCCTCTTTACAGTCGCATCTTTAATTTAGTTGTTATAATTAGGCATTAACGGGTGTCAGTAGGATAGCCAGTTAGAGACCATTCTGTTCTGCTTGTCTTGATTATCACAGTTTAGATGTAAAGTAAATTAGAATGAAAGACTATACAGTCCAATTACAGATAAAAGCAGCAAACTGCACTGTTGTAATTAGATGCCAGGACTATTTTTCTTAGATTTTGTATCTCTGAGGGCCCTTCCTGTAGCTACTTGGCTGAAGCCACTGCTAAAAGACTTCAGAACGGATCTGAGTTGTCGCAGCCATATTGTCTCTTGCAAAACTTGAGCTTCCGACTGGAATCTTTCTCAGCCAGAGCCCATGAGGACCTGCCGGGCTTTTTCTCCCTTGAGGACGGGGGTCTACAGTCATCTCTGCCTCCACCTCCCGGGAAGCTCAGTGACCCTGAAGCGCAAGGGGCAGTTTCTTTGTGTGCCTGACTGGCTGCTTCTACCTCTCACCCTCCTGCCCTTCCTCTTCCTTCTTCCCTCTTCCTCTTCTTCCTTGATGTCAAGTCTTGGGCATCACCCTGATTGGGGCGGGGAGGGGTTGGTGCAGATGGTGGCCAAAACCATGCTTTCAACCCTGGTGTGGAATTTTCTAGGAGTGCAGATATGCTAGGGGGTGCTTTCCTGCAAGTACTGCTCATCTTTGAACAGACGAAACCAGCCAAGTCAAACATGACCACCGAACAGTGACTTGGAGGCAGCACGACCCACTCGTGCATGTAACACACACATACTGGCTGCCCACCCTGCCAGGCATGAAGCTGGACTGTGGGTTCACAGCCACACACCTGCTGGGGGTGGGGACTCAAGGCCTGGTGCAAGTGGGGCAGCCACATGGCAGATAGTTGTATACGCTGTGAGGTGTCCTATGAGTGACGGAGCATGACGCCCATCCCATGCAAGAGGTGAGAACCCCACCCCCACCTTAGGCTGTGATACCTGAGGATTTGTTCTTTTTAAAAGATTTTATTTATTTATTTATTAGTGTGTTTGTTTAAGAAAGAGAGAGCAAGAGCATGCAGGAATATGAGCGAGGGGGAGAGGCAGAGGGAGAGGGAGAAGCAGGCACCCCATTGAGGAGGGAGTCCAATGTAGGACTCGATCCCAGGGCCCTGGGATGCTCAGCTGACTGAGCCACCCAGGTGCCTGGAACCTGAGTTGTTTTGAAGGATGAGAGGGAATTATTTAGGTGAATGGAGACGCAGCAGGGAGTCCCAGAAGGAAAACTGTGCTCCAGTCAAAGGAAAAGACGTGGTCTCTGGTGGCAGAGCATGGTGGGAAATGGAGCTGTATACAGCAGGCATCCTGGGCTGTGAGGGATCCTGTGAATGAAACTGCAGGAGGTGACTCAGTTAGGGTCTCTGTCATGGGACAAGTCAATGGCACCTCCCAGCATTGGAATAGACTCCCCGGTCCCTGGCCCTACTGAAATCCTGGCACAGACTGACATCTGTGATCTCCATTTCCAGTGATTACTTTGAATTAGGCCTGAGGTTCCCATGGGGAAGCTCCCTGGCCCCAGATCTTGGTTTGTGGGTTTGTTAGAGGGATCCACGTTGTCCTGATGGTGTATAGACACCCAGACGATGGCAGGGGGCATAAATGGCTAATGCATACCACCCACAAGATCCTTTATGAGGAGAGCCAAGAGCAATACCCAGAAGTGCCTTGGACCCCTAAGGGATTTTGGGATTCCGGGCCCAGTGGGGAAAACTTCTGCTGGTAAGATCCAGCCAAAGTGAGATGGGCTGAGAATCAGTGAGCTTCCTGGCTCTTCACCCAACCTGCAACAGGCTAGAGATGCCTCCTCCCTTCCTCTTCACGTGGGGACCCAATATCATAGCTCCTGCGTAGAAGCTAGTGAATCGGCCAGACATTCGCCGTGACTCAGAGGGTGCCAGCCTCTATTGCACATGCCCACATGAGAGAAGCCGAGTCTTCTCCCTCTCGGCAATGCATTTGTCCAATATTTCCTGGCGGATTCTGTAAAGCGCTCCTACATCAGAGCAAGTGAGATAGCTCTGCTGGACCCCTCAGGCTCAGTGTGCCGTAATCTGTGTTTATCCCAAAGTATATCCCCAGCCATCCACCCTCCCTGTCTTCTTACTATGAAGCCCACTGGTACGTCCCCATGCAAACTTGGGCTGGCCACACTTCTATTCAGGTGTTACTAACAGGGGGATCCATGGTGTCCATGTTTAAGTCATGCAATTTCAAGTGCTCAGCAGCCAAGAAGAAAGGCATCTGAATAGCTGAAATGGTATGGTGACCTCGCCACCAGTCAGAGGGCTTGTGCTCTGAGACAGTGGGCATGGGCTCCAGTCTCATCCTCCCTTAGGTAGGTCTCATGCTCATGTGCCTCTGATGGCATGTCCTTGCACAGCACTGAGTGGATTCTGGGGTTTAAAGAGATGTAATTTTTATGCAATAGGGTCTGTAAGCTTCAACCAGGTTCTTCAGCTGGTAGTCTTCCATAGAAGCAGGAATCTGTGCCAAAAAATGAAGACTAATTGAGGACAGATGTGATGTCACTTTCCATCTCAGTCTTTACCAACAGATCTCAAGGGTAATTCGATTGTACAGGATTTCAGCCCCGGGTACTGACTTGGGGACTCCACTCCCGTGAAAGATGTGATTCACTTTTGCAAACTTCATTCTACCAAGGACACGGGCTCATCATGAGTCTGACATCTGTGGGACCACCAGTCAACTTTACGAGGCTCCTGTACTGGTATCAAGAAATGTGCACCCTCTACCCTAAAATGGCACTGCAAGGGTAAATACCACTATCATATCCAATCACGTTGTCACTGGCACATTTTTAAAGTGAGCTGATTCCATCTGGGGAGGAGGATTGTGCTGGACAATGTGTGAGCTCTTGGGGGCCTGGGATGCTCTCAGTCTCCTGACTTCTGGGTCATGTTCTGTGTGCCACTAAGGAGGTAGTTAGTCATCTGGGGTGGCGCAGTGGAAACCTACATATCACCTCTTTCCACCCCAACATGTGCACATATGTACACATGTGTGCACTTGCACGCGCACACACGCACACACACACACACACACACTGAGTATCTAAGAGAAAACTTATTTCTTGCAAATGTTCTAGGAGAGACCCACTGTTCATTTAGGAAGATTCCTTTTTTTCCATGATGAATTAATTTCCTAGAGATCATTTAAGGTGTGATCCTGGCATATATTTTCTTTTGCGACCAAACGGACCTGACCTCTTACTAATTTTGCCTACAATTAGTTTGGTGTAATTACCGCCACTTACAATTCAGTCTGCTTTCACTAAAAAAAATTATTGTTCATGGGGTCATAAAACTCTTTAAAAATTGCTTAATGAAAAATGGAGCCTTGGGAATGTCGCACAAGATAAGCCCAGCCATTAAATCCAGGACTTCCTGTGTGCATGAGGTAGTAGTTTGTGCTGAAGGCTCTTTAGCAGTCAGTGTGTGTGTGAGTGTGTGTGTGTGTGTGTGTGTGTGTGGAAGTGGGGGAGTGTGTGGAGCAGCATTCTTTGGAAGAGGAGCCTCTTTCACGGAGCGTCCTCTGTGGCCCCGGGCATGAGCTCTGTAGCACAGCAGGCCTTGAGATGCCAGTTCAAACCAGGAGAAGCAATCTGCTCTGTCTCTAGCTCCTGCTTTTCTCCTGATGGCTCAGAATAGACAGATCCAACCAGAAGAAAGAAATAACGAGGGAGCCTCATAGCGAAACAAATGCTGGCCTCCAAGCCAATGTCGTCATTGAAGTAGATACTGTGGGAGCTTGGCCCCCTCCGCCACGTTCCCTGAAGGGAGGCCTCACATTCTCTCCAACAACACGCATCTCTGAAGTGTGATGAATGCACCACCCAACTTGGTCCTCGTGCTCTGGGTGTGCACACCCATGTTCTCATTCCTATGCCTTTGTGTTCTGGGGGTGCGCACCCATGTTCTCATTTCCTTGGACGGGGCCAGGGCCAAGGGCTGAGAGTGAGAAGGCCCTAAAAACAGGGAAGACCAGTGTGAAGAGAGTGGAGATTCCAGTCTATGGGGCTCCCTGGATAGGCACTTGCAGGGTGTTCAGAGTCTGATGTCTGAGCATAAGGCCAACAGGGACGATCCTCCCGCTGAGCCCAACCTGAAGCTCCCACCCCCAGATACGAGAGCTTCTCTGGGCCTCCTGACCAGCCCAGCTTTGCTTCTTCAGCTTAGAGTGGACAATTCCCACGTAGAAGTGAGTGAGAAGTAAAAAGTAAGAGCCCGGATGAGCCACTGTGTCTGTGTCTGAGAGTGCAAAACCGGGCAGGGTTCGGACGCTGGGCATGTAACACATCAGTTTCCCTCAGTGAGCTGCCACAGACTCTCAACAAGTGCTACCTTGGAGAGGATCAACGTTACCTAAGTCCCTGTTCTCCCGGCCACACGGCTCCGTTGGGAAGACAAGACAGAGACCATTGAGCAGCACAGGAGGGAAGGAAGGGCTGTGGGGCTAGATGGTCTCTGGGTGTTGGGTGCGGCCTAGAGGCACGGTTGGTCTGTGTGCATGATTCTTTTTAAGTTCACAGATTGAAATCAGGGTCTGTGGCTCCCCTTGAAAACGTGGGAGATCTGGCCATGAGCAATATGGTGGCTGAAGCCCATGCTTGGGATTGCCACGGCCCCTCGCTCTCTCCATGGCCTCACACCTCCTTCCCCTTCCGGATTCCCTTTCTCCGCCTGGATGGCCTGGCCCCCATTCCCAGGGTGGTCCCCACAGTGTTCTCCAGGCTCCCCACCTGTTTGGCCTGTGAAGTTGAAGCTACCAAAGGTCCAAAGACATGTTAGGTACCCTCCTCTGAGGGCCTCCCGGCACAGTCGCAATAAAATCTCACCAGGCCGCTGTGATCTGACCCATCCTGTCCTCTGGGCTCGTCTGCCCTGTGTCTGCCCCCACTGACCTCACTCTGGCCACACCAGCCAGCCCTGAAGGAGCCCAGTCCGCTCTCTGCCTGGAGGCTCCCCCACACCTCCAAGGGGGGACTCCTAGAGAGGCCACCCTGCTCACCCCAGTCCCCTCACCTGCCTTCGTTCCATCATGGCACCTGCCACCGCTGACCTTGGGCTGGAGACTGGGGGTTCTGAGGGAACTCGACCGCCCACCAGCTCTATGACTTTGAGCAGGTCACCTAGCCCTTCTGTGTCCCACTCTCCTCGTCTGAAACGAGGGAAGACAGTACAGCCTCCTACCGCGGGTGTGAGGATTACAAGAGGCGACGCCTATAACGGGCTTAGAATGGCATTTGGCGGAGAGAAGTGTTGGCCATTTACTTGTTTACGGTTGTATTTCTATAACGTGTCATTATACAGTCTGTACAGTATACATTTAATAGGTAAGGATAATTAGCAGCGGTGTGTTATTTCCTATGAGCCCACGCAGAAGCCCGCACGCAGCTCAGACCAGGGATTGAACTGCACACCCCAACTGCTATTCCGCATCTTGCTGCCAAATGGCACACAGTCGTGTGTGAGTGCTGAGTATCACCTTTTTATAAACGTATGACCTACAACTTCGTCATCTCCTGCAGCACGTTTTAAAATGAAGGGATGTTTGGCAGCAGTAACCAACCAACGTGTGCCCAACTTAAGTCAAGGACCCCCTGCCTGACTGGCCCCATTTTGTCCCCAAATTCTCAGAGAAATATGATTGTATTTGCGATGGGATTCACGAGCGCAGTGTGCGAGGACAATTTACCAGCGCACAGCACTGGCGACTTCGCGTCTCATGCTCGGGATGCCTCGGAGCCCTGGCACTTGAGTGCGGGTCGTGATGAATGGACTTCTTTTGTTTACGTAACTTAAATCTGGGCATTCTCTCCAAGGTAGGAGAGCTCCTTCCAAATGGTCTTTCAGCAAAAAATAGTTCTCTAGATGCAGCGTTCACTTCCCTTAAGGGAACAGCGTCTTTTGTTAAGTGGAAGTTGTTTCTAGAATTTAGTGCTGGGATTTTGTTAGACTGTGCTCCGCGTTCCGTTTCTTTGTTTTAATCACCGTTTCTTTATCCGTAAAGCCCTTGAAGTTATCTGTGATTCTTGGACTATATATAACTTTGCATAGTTCGAAGATAAAAGGATATAAAAAGGGACACAGCCCAAGGTCTCGCGTCGGCTCTCTCCCTCTCATTCCTCCCACCCCAATAATTTCATTCATAACCGAATATAGCCTTTTTGATGCTTTATTTTTCTACTTCTAAAAAGTAGTTGAAAATTGAATGGCATATCCTTGGATGAGACCTGGATCTTCTTATTTTAAGTACGGATCAGCCTTTGTTTGTTTTATTTATTTGCTTGACTGCAGTTGGCACACAAGGTGACGTTAGTTCTGGGGTGTACAGTGTAACGATGGGACAAGTCTCTGCGTGATGCTGTGCTCAACACAAGGCAGCTCCCATCTGTCACCGGACGATGCTGTTACAGAACCATTGCCTATGTGCCCTATGCTCCGCGTCTTGTCCCTGTGACTTACTCATCCCGTACCTGGAAATTGGGGCCTCCCACCCCTCTTTGCCCATTTTACCCATCCCCTACCCCTCCATCACTTTGGCCACCACCAGTTTGTTCCCTGTATTTATGGTCTACTTCTGTTTTTCCTTTGTTCTTTGGCCTTGCTTTATTTTATTTATTTATTTTTAGATTTCACATATAAGTGAAATCACATGATTTTTATTGTTCTCCATATGACTTATATCACTTAGCTTAATTCCCTCTAGGTCTTTCCATGTTGTTGCAAATGGCAAGATCTCATTCTTTTTGATGGCCGGGTAGTATTTCATTGTATGTGTGTGTGCGTGTGTGTGCACGTGAGGGCACATGTGCGCATCACATCTTGTTTATTCATAGAATATGTTTTGAGAAATGACACGTATTCGAAGCAAAGGATGCAATAAATAGAGTTAGTCATTCAACATTCATTAAGAAGTAAACATTTGTGGGTTTTTAAAACATCATCTACCTTATCTTTGTTTAGACACAAAATCAAGTGGTCTTGGCACTATTCTGCTGGTTTCAGGAGGGCTGGAAGGAGAGACCGGAGTCCTGAGTTCACCTTCACTCTGGAAATTCCTGATTCATCCATCCGAACACCGTTGGCAACGAATAAGTCCTTGATCGGGCACTTCTGGGCATTGACGTGTGTTTTTTCATGCGTTTTCCCCAAGGCAGCAAGTATTTAGTGACCATCTACTGTTTGCCAGAACTTTCTCTATGCTGGTGATACAGACAGCAAAAAGACAGGCTGAGGTGTCTGCTTCCAAAAACCTCTTGACCACCTGCCAAGTGCCCAGGCTGCTATGCTGGGCCAGGGGACCGAGCAGTTCCCCTCACTGTGCTCATTCTCAGGTGTAGAGGAAACCAGCAGAAGCATCAGTCATGTAAGTTCAGCAGTGGCAGGCGTCACAGTGAAGGTCAAGGCAGGTGAGGACACAGGAATGATGGGGGAGGCAGAGGGTGAGCAGGGTGGCCTCTCCAGGAGTCCCCCCTAGGAGGTGTGGGGGAGCCTCCAGGCAGAGAGCAGACTGGGCTCCTTCGGGGCTGGCTGGTGTGGCCAGAGTGAGGTCAGTGGGGGCAGACACGGGGCAGACGAGCCCAGAGGACAGGATGGGTCAGATCACAGCGGCCTGGTGAGATTTTATTGCGACTGTGCCGGGAGGCCCTCTGAGGAGGGTACCTAACATGTCTTTGGACCTTTGGTAGCTTCAACTTCACAGGCCAAACAGGTGGGGAGCCTGGAGAACACTGTGGGGACCACCCTGGGAATGGGGGCCAGGCCATCCAGGCGGAGAAAGGGAATCCGGAAGGGGAAGGAGGTGTGAGGCCACGGAGCGAGTGAGGGGCCGTGGAAATCCCAAGCACGGGCCTCCGGCGGGGATGGATGCTGTCTTCAGTCAGATCCAGGGAGGTCAGGAGCACTGGCATACAGCTGGCCCGAAGGAGCCCTTCATCGGCCGTTATGGCTTCTATGTGTACAGTGCGTTCTCATTCTCCTTGTCCCCGGACGGCAGGCTCACGCGCTCGGCTTCTGTGCCAAGTGAGGAATCTCGAAATCCTGCCCTACCCGAGCTCACAAGACATCTGGGCTTCCTGAAAAGGCACTATTTTCTTCCCCTCCCTCTGGTGTCCAGGTGCAGCTGGGGACAGGTGTCTGGGCCGGGGACAGGTGTCCAGGTGCAGTGAAACATTAATACCTGTGGGCTCTTCCCAGCATCCTCTGAGGACCTGGACATCGGTGACCTGTGGCTGGGAGCCAGGAATGTGCCCATGACAAATCCACCCCGAGACCCCCTTCCAACCCTTTCTTCACCCTAATGAACCAAGGTGGCTTTGGCCCAAGAGCGGGAGAAGCAGCGACCTGGAATGTTCCTCGGTGTTGCTCCCCTCAGCCAGCCTCGGCCGAGGGCCCTGTGCGGGGGCAGGTGGGGCTGTGCTGCCCCTCGACTCTGAAAGCACCACTGTGTCCGTGCTTTCCCCATTCCCTGGCCTCGACCGGGGCAGACCGCCGCGGGGTGCTGACTGGAGGCCTCCGAGCACCCTGCGTCCCTGTTATTACGGCAAACTTAAGAGTAGTAAATAAAAGGAACAAACGAAATAAAAACACAAAATGAAAAAATAATTAAAACAATAACTATTCCATTCATTCTGAGCACATCATCCAAGATTGCATTAGAAAAAAAAAACTACAATAAAAACATGCTTTTAATCTGATAGTAAAAAAGCCCAATAAAATAAAAATGAGCTCCATTAATGAAAATAATGGCTCTTACCCCAGCCAGTTAAAATGCTGAGCTTATGTGTTTTGGGGTTTGGGGGAGCTGAGGACGGTTGTTTTCCACAGCTGGCGACAGATTTGCTTCTGCTCCGTACTGGAGACGGCCCCTGCTAATTAGGACGCCTCAGTCTGGAATCTTACCTTTTGTATGGAGCCCCAAGAAATTCTGTAGGAAGGCAACCGAGACCCGGGGAGGTGGGCAAAAGGGGGATCTGGGCTCCATTTAAGATCCGGACTTCAGAAAGGCGCTCACGTGCGTGTGTGTGCGTGTGTGTGCGCGTGTGTGCGCGTGTTTTCTTTCTCTCCATTTTTCCCTCTTAACCCCCCTCCCTCTTCCTTCCTTCTCATTACTTCAATTTGTTTTTGCCCCTTTTAGGGAGTGACTTTAATTTTCTTACAGATGACAGGTAAGCCCCACTTCAGGCTCTTTTAGGATGAAATGGAGGTATACGTAGATGAGTCTCCGGTAATAGGAGATCTCAGCCAGACCCTTTCCTTGCTTTTTTTTTTTTTTTTTTTTTTTGCTAGGAAAATTGTGTGCATGAGACAATGCATGCGGATGTTCCGCATGAGGCATCCACGGCCCGGGTGGCCTTCCCCGGCCTGCCCTCCTCGGGGGCTCTCTCCCCTCCTGTTCTTGCACGGGTTCCGAGCGGTAATTGGTAGGGACGTGGGTGTTTACTTCCTTGGCTCTGAAGCCCTCGAGTGCAGCCACCAAAGGAGAAATGCCACCCCTCACAGTCCACGTCTGGACCCGCGAAGGAAGACTGTGCTGGGAGCCGACCTCACAGAACCCAGGGCGACACTTGTTCAAAGAAACCCTCCGTCCAGTTCATCAACGCCTCCGCTGCCCTCTCAGGGCCCCGATGCAACCACTACAAGTACTCATTCGTTCAAATGAATATTCACATTGTAATTTAGTACCTCATTATGCTTCCCCGGTCATAACTGGAAATGCGGCACTAAAACCCTTACATGCTCCTTGGCTATCAGCATGTACCTTTGTCAACATCCCGGGATGCCAGAGACTTCGTTAATGGTCAATCTCCGTGCTCATGTCTCTCCCTGTCGCCGATCCTCCCCTGTCGTTCGCAGATTTACTCTTTGCAGGTTGTGTCGAGCACGGCAGGGTTGCCTGAATAAAAGAGAACGTCTGGGAGCTCAGCTCCCTTCCCGGAGAAGCGTGTGCACGGGTGGCTTTCAAAATAGCTTCAGTCTTTTGTCTGATGCCGGGACCAGCCAAAGAACCTAAAGTTTTGGGATTCCGCTGTGGGAAACCCGGCACCTCCACCCATCCTGCCTGACACAAGTGCTCCATAAAGGTAGATGATTGATCCCCCTCATCTTGCCTCATATGGCCAGGCCAGTGGTCCTCAGTCCTGGATGCACATAAGAAAGCGTGTATCTTAAAAAAAAATTAAAATAAAAAAATTATCGTGCCTGGTCTCACATCAGAACAATGAAATCTGTGCTTCTTCGGATGGGGCTTCCAGATGGTTCCAACGGGCAAGAAGGATTGAGGTCCCTGCCCCAGGCGCAGCTAACATATGCAGGTTTCAAAGAGTCGCTCTTTCTGGGACGCCTGGGTGGCTCAGTGGTTGAGCATCTGCCTTTGGTGCAGGGTGTGATCCTGGGGTCCCAGAATCGAGTCCCGCATGTGCCTCATGAATAAATAAATAAAATTAAAAATAAAAATAAAAAAAGAGCCACTGTTTCCTGTGGGACTGGTTCCAGTGTCGAGCAACTATTCACGAGTGATCAGAAACTTCATTCCTGCGTGCACCTTTTCTACGGACTGATTAGCCCCGTACCGAAAAGAGCAGCGGTGAAGGAAGGGGATGCAGGTTTCATGTGGGTAAAAACACTTTTGAAGAGATCGATCCATTTCAGAAGACATCCGTCCTAAGAGGAACTCTTCTTGTCTGAATAATATTTGCTGCTCTAACTTCCCAGTGTTCTTATGCAAGTTCTCTCATCATGCAAACCCCCTGTCGGGAGGCCTTGGGTGGCCACTGGCACAGCCTGCACATGGCTCGTAACCAGCAACCCTGCCTACCAGCCTCAGGAACAACACCAGGGCTTCTGCTTTGAAAACATCTATTTGCAATGGAGGGGAAAGAAGAAACACAACAATGGGTGGGTCGATAAGTCCCCTTCTAAGGAAGTAGGTTTCCTGACACTTCTATGGTGTTTAGAGATAGGCTTTCTGAGCAAAGAGGACCCGTGTGCTGGAGGGTCATGGGGTGGCATGGAGGTGGCGAGGGCTTCCCGTAGGCTGACCTCCCACCTCTCCAAGAACCGTCTTCCACGTCCTCAGACACCCTGGACAGCCTTCTTGCTACGGCATGTGGAATTCCAAGCTCCAAATGCCGGTTGTCTTTATCCAACAGCTTTAGCACCGGGTCACATCAGGAGAACTTCACCAAGTGGATTGGGTTGAAAGGATCCCATGCGTGAGCCTTGGCACAGTTTGAGCCGATTCTCTCCGGGCCATTCCTCCAGAATCACCTGGTGAACTTCCCCGAACTACAGTCTAGGGCCTGGAGAGTCTGGAGACCCTGATTCCGTGAGTCCCTCATGTGATTCAGGCAACCCGTCTCCCGGGAACGCCAGCTGGAGCGCGATACTGATGACCACTCGCCTTGACCCACGAAGGCCGCTGTGACTCCGGGAACGTCCCCGCCTCGCCCATTATCAACTTGTCTACTTGGTGCACCATTTTCTCTTTTCTCAACTTGATGTCAGTGTGTGCCGATTTTCTAAAAGTCCTTTGTCTTCATTTTATGGGAATTGTAAATTACATACCCGTTTTAGTGAACTATAATTTACCTTAAGTTGAATTAAATTTATACTTTGTCAAATGTAAGAACCGACTTTAATGAGTTTTGGTAGATGAATACAGTCAAGTATACGTTCACTTCCTTAGTCATATGCAGAACATTTACATCATCTCCTAAAAGTTCCCTTGTGTCTCTTCAAAGCCATTTCCCCTCCCAGCCCTAGTCACTGGCAGCCACTATTTGGTTTTTCTGTTGCTATAATTTCACCTTTTCTAAAATTTTACATGGAATGAATCATGCGGTATGCAGTCTTTTGTGTCTGGCTTTTTTTCACTGGAAATGCCTATTATAACCTGTTTGAGATTCATATGTTTCTTTTTTTTTAATTGCTACTTTAAAATTATAAATTAGTTGATTAGTTTCTAATTTATGTACAGTTGACTTATCACATTCTGTCAGTTTCAGATGTATGGGTCTATGTTTCTTGTCTACCAGTGGCTTTTTCTTTTTTCCTGGCCGAGTAGCATTCTCTTGTACGTTTGCATCATAATCTATCCATTTAAAAATCTATGGGCATCTGCATTATTTCCAGTTTTATGAAATGATGAATAAATTTGCTATACACATTCACAAAAAGGTTGCTTTATAGATACATAAATATCTAGGGATGGGATGGCTGGGTTGTATAATACATGCATCTCTGAATTTAGGAGAAATGCTAAATTCCAAAATGACCATGCCATTTTATACTCTGAGCAGCAATTTATGAGAGTTACAATGATTTCATCTTTTTGGCAGCACTTGATTGCTATATTTCTTTTTAACCATTTTAGTAGGTGTGCAGTGGCTTTTCATCATGGTTTTAATTTGCATTTCTCTGATGATTAACAATATTGAACATTTTTTAAACATGCTTTTATGCCATTTATAAGTCTTTGGTGAAATGTCCATTCAAAGATTTTGCCCATACGTGCCTTTTTTAAGGAAAATCAATTTGGGGAAAATTGACGTCTTTGCTATGTTTAGTTTTCCAGTGCGTGAACATGGTGTACCTTCCCACTTCTTTAGGTCTACTTGGGATTCTTTCGTCTGCATTTGGTAGTTTTTAGATCTTGTACATGGTTTTTTTTTTTTTTTTTTAAGTTTACACCTAAGTATCTCATTTTCTTTGAAACAAGCACAAGAGGTAGTTTAAATTTTATCTTGGTTCATGCATGTTCACTCTAGGACACGGGAATGCAATCGACTTTTATGTGTTAATCTCCTGCTCTGCACCCTTGTTCTCGCTTACTCGTTCTAGCTGTTAGTTGGTTTGTTGGTTTCTTAAGATTTCCTGAGACTTTTTAGGTAGGCAATACGTCATCTACAAAGAGGAACAATTTAATTTTCTCTCTACCGTCTATTCCTCTTCTGCCGCCCTGCAGTGGCTAGAACTTGCAGCACAGTAGTGATGATGAGTGGTGAGGGTAGACCTTCCTACCCCGGTTCCCAGCCTCAGAGGGAAAATGGTCCATCCTTCCCTGTCGGCATGGTGTTCACTTACCTGCGGGTGTTTTGTGGATTCCTTTGTGAGACTCAGGACGGTCTCTTGCTCCTATTTGGCTGAGAATTTGCACCATGGACGGGTGTTGGATTTTGTCAAGTGCACTACCTGTGTTGGGGCACCTGGGTGGCTCCGTCGGTTAAGTGTCTGACTCTTGATCTCAGCTCAGGTCTTGATCTCAAGGTCTTGGGTTCAAGCTCCATGTTGGGCTTCACACTGGGCATGGGGCCTACATTAAAAAAAAAGCCCCATCTGTGTCAATTCAATGATTATGTGATTCTTCTCTTCAGCCTGCTGAGATGGTAGATGATACTGATTGATTTTTGTATGTTGAACCCGCATTGTATATCTGAGAGAAATTCAAGGGGATCATGCTGTCTAATTCTGTTTTTTTTATATTGCCAGGTTGATTTGCTAGTATTTTCTTGAAGATTTTTGTTGCTAAATTCATAAGAGACAGTGGTCTGCTGTTGTCTTATTTTGTACTATGTTGGAGCAGTTTTAGTATCAAGATAATAGAAGCCTCATAAAATGAGTTTAGAAGTGTTTGCTCCTCTTCTCTTTTCTGGGAAAGATTGCATAAAATTGTTGTTAATTCTTTAAATATTGGCTAGAATTTTCCAGTAAATCAGCCATTTCTTTTTTTAGGAGATGTATAATGAAAAATTCAATCTATTCAGTGGTTCAAAGACCTGCTGGGTTATCCATTCGACCTTGGTTTTGGTAGTTTGTGATTTTTTAAAGAATTGGTCCATTTTTTTCTAATCTGTTGAATTTATGAGTGTACAGTTGTTCACAGTATTCCACTCGTTCTTTTAATGGCCACAGGATCTGTTGTAATATCCCATTTTTTCCTGATATTGATGATTTGTGTCTTCTCACATTTTATTTTGGTCAGTCTTAATAGAGGTTTAACATTAAATTTTTAAAAAGAAATAGCTTTTTATTGCATTGTTTTTCATTATTGCTTTCCCGTTTTTAGTTTCATTGATTTCTGCTCTGATCTTTATTATTTCCCTCCTTTTGTTTGCTTCTTTGTTTACTCTTCCTTTTCTGTTTTCTTGAGATGGGAACTTTGATTTGAGACTTTTCTTCTTTTCTAAAGTAATTTAATGCAGTAAATTTCTCTCTTAACGTTGCTTTAGAGCACCTGGGTGACTCAGTGGTTGAGCGTCTGCCTTTGGCTCAGGGTGTGATCCTGGGGTCTGGGATTGAGTCCCTGCAGGGAGCCTGCTTCTCCCCCTGCCTCTGTTTCTACCTCTCCCTCTCTGGGTCTCTCATGAATAAATGAATAAAATCTTAAACAAAACAAAACATTGCTTTAGCTGCATACCACATATTTTTATCTTTTATATTTTAATTTTCACTCAATTTTATGGATTTTAAATTTCTCTTAAGACTTCCTCGTTTAATTTAGACGTGTGTTGTTTAATTTCCAAATGTGGGATGGAGGGAAGAATGTACTGACTCCTTGAGAGAGAAAATTTACCAGATTCGTTTTGAGAAAGTAATACGATATGAGCCTTAATGCTCACAATCGGGGTTTTACACACCCTTGAGAAATCTACAGGAACACAGAAATACCTCTAAGAGAAATACAAGGGAAACATTTGCTTCCTTTACTTCTCAGACATTTCTTAACTAGGAGAACTAATAAATCCGCTCATTGTCATTCATTTGTTCACAACATTGCTCACCGTCTTTCTCAGAGCACCATACTCTGTCCTATGTGCAGGATCTTCCTGGACCCAGAGGTCCCAAGTCCCTTCGCTCACTGTGTTGTTGTGTCTCCCATTCTGAACTCTGACCCATTAGCATAAATTGCTGAAAATAAGTGTTCTTATAGGGTATTGAGGATGCAGATTATGAGATTGCGTTGGTACTTGGCTATTGATTTGGAGATGTGAATATTTGAGCTACACTCATAACCCAAATATAGCCAATTATTAAGTGAGGTTATTGTTACACCCTTCTTTATTGAAAATGGTTTCTTTTGGATACAGGGATTTGGATAATTGCCTCTGCTTCTCATTTCATGGAATGGTGGTGATGTTTAGGTGAGGAGGAGGAGGAGGAGGGGAATAATGTTCTGAGATTCTAAGTTCATGTCCTGTTCATATCTACTATCCACCCATCCGTCTGTACTTCTATTTATCCGTCCATTCATCTGTCTGTCCATTCACTGATTTTTCTATATGTTCTTGGTCATCATACTTGCCAACCTCATTATCAACTCAGGATCCTTTTATTTGCTGTTCCTTTTTCTGAAAGGCTCTTTCCATGTGATTGTCTCCTTCTTACCATTTCTTCAACAAAATCTTTCCTAACCACTCTATCTAAATAAATTCCCTTGGAGTTACTGTCACATTATTATTTTATTCTTTTTTAAAAATATTTTATTTATTTATTCATGAATGACAGAGAGAGAGAGAGAGAGACAGAGACACAGGCAGAGGGAGAAGCAGGCTCCATGCAGGGAGCCCGATGTGGGACTTGATCCCGGGTCTCCAGGATCACACCCTGGGCCGAAAACAGCGCTAAACCACTGAGCCACCCAGGCTGCCCTATTTTATTCTTTTTAGATACTTCCTACTCTTTGAAATTATTCATTTTTATTCATTTATTTATTTTCAAACTTCTTTGCCAGAATATAAGTTCCATGAGGGCAGAGATCTTATCTTTCTGGTTTTCCATTGTATTTCCAACATATAGAACAACATCCATGCAGCAGGTGATCCATACATACATTGATTATTAATTAAATTAATACATGTTACTCTTATGACAATAGAAGGTGATGATTAAGAGTGCAGACTCTGAAGCTAGAGTGCCTGCATTTAATTCTATGCGTGCAAACTTGGAAATAGTATTCAATGACCTTGGGCAAGTCTTTATCATTCCCGTGCCTCAGTTGCTTCATGAATGAAAATGATATAAACTGTATAAAATGAGACTAGCACGTAACTTAAGAGAATCGTCATTGCCAAGAGGATTAAACAAGGTTAAAAAACAAAAAGCTAAAGTGCCTCATATGGTACCTGGTAAGTGTAATGCATTTGAAAACAACAAAACAACAAATAATAATAATCATTCCCAAATTTTGGAAAATAAAATTTTAAAACCAACGAATATGACAACAACACAAGAAAACAGTTCCTACCTCGAAAATTGAAGTGTAGTGAATACTTTTGAGCAACTTTCAAGTGCTAGAAAGTGGCTTCAGGCTTTCGACAGCCTGGCCCTAAAAGTCACTGCTAAGTCCTAGATGCCAGTACTTTAGGAGTCACCTCAGAGGTGCTGCTTTTATTATGATTGACGTGGGGCAAAAGGCACTCCCTTGTGTGCACACAAACATTAATGATAATAATTAAGAAGGCCCTGGCAATTTTACCCAGTGATGTGTAGGATCGGGACAGTGTGGTCTGTCAGTAGATGGTGGCACCGTAGAGCAAGTGAGTGGCAGAGCAAGAAGTGAACACCACCCCGCTCAGAATTAATCTCCCGGCAGAGCCAGCTGTCACCCACTCTCGCCTGGTCAGCGTGTAGTTCTGTGAGGCCTGTCAGTCTCCCTGGATCAGTGTCTGACCGCAAGCTGACTTTCTGCATGGGAGAGGTGGCGACCCTGCAGGGATCCTTGTTCTGAGTAGCTTGTCTGAGCCCATGGAGGGAGTGAGCTACTCTCCCAGACTCACCCAGAATGCCTGCCTAGGGCAGGAGAAGCCTCCTTGCTACCCTAGGTGCTTTGTTGGCACAGAGGGACTCAGTAGTGCCTTGCCCTGGAGGACTCACCAGAGGGAAGAGAGAGAATGAGGCACAAGCAACTCAAGATGGGGCCTAGTCCACAGACTCCTGGCTCCTGGTCAGGACTCCTAAGCTCTGGCCCAAATTCTTCCAACTGCTTGTCCTGAGTCCTTAGAAACCCCCCACAATTTCACTGTCAGGGGATGATATCACCAGGCATTAGCTCTCCCATCCTCCTCTACCCTCAGGCCTTCCATCTCTCTCTACTCCCATTACACATCCAGAACAAGAATTCTGAGCCTCCAAGGGCCCAATGTTTTGGCCCTAAAAATAAGTGTAAAGGAGAACCTGCTGGGCCCCAGTCATCACTCCTGTAGGCACCAAGGGTAAGCAGTGCCAAGATGGGCCACTTTGGCATAAGCGTTATTTTGAGTTAAATGCAATTAAGCTTAGTAGGTTCGAGAAAAGCTCTGTAGCAGGCAGAGAGGTATTAACAAGAATTCCTCTTAAAAAAAAAAGGATTTTATTTATTTATTAGAGAGAGAGAGCATGGACAGGAAGAGGGACAAACAGATTGCCCACTGAGCATGGAGCCCAATGAGGGGCTGGATCCCAGGGTATGGAGATCATGACCCGAACCAGCCAGGTGACCCTAATAGGGATTTCTGTTTGCCCAGGGAAACTTATTTGCATGATTTTCTAATCTCCTCTCAACTTCCTGCTAATGGTCTTCCTCCTCTTTGTACCCCCAGACCCTGCCTTTCTCCTGAGCTCAGAATAAGCCTCATGCCACCTGGCTGCCACGTCTTTGTGGATTTTCCGCATGTCTGAAACTAAATTTGATTTCTCCTGTTAACCTGTCTCATGTGAATTTGGTTCTTGGTCCAGCTAGAAGGATCTTGAATGACAGAGGAAATTCTTCCTTCCCAACATGCTAAAGGAGAAGAGGTGAACACTTTTCCCACGCTGAGGGTAAGAGCTGTGTGGAAGGGACAAGGCATCCACCTCTTTCCCTGGTGGGTGACAGGACCTCCAGGGAAATTGGAGGACCTGAGAGCAGAGGATCCCTGCTCTTGCTTCCCATGTAAAGCGGGAAGCCCAGAGTGGCCCCACATCCTGGCATGGGCTGACTGCAGTGGGGCAGGCCTGGTTGCAAGGTGATTTCAGCAGAGGGGCAGACTCCAAGATTCCTGCTCTTCCCTAGAGGGGTGGGAAGCAGCCACCATTCCAGAGTCCCAAGAAAGGCCCAGAAGATAGATAGATGTGAGCTAGTCTACCTGGGGTGGGGTGGGGGGGGTGTGTGTCTCATGTTCTGGGCGAGGGAGGGAAGGCTACCAAGTATCCAGCATCATGAACGTGGCATCAGACTCCACATGGGAGACATAGTTATCTCCACGGATGTTTGAGTGAACTGAAAACTCGCCAAAAATAGGACAAAACCACACACAACTTAACAAATGCACACAGACAGAGGCAACCATAGTCCAGAAGCTGCCCAGTCTCCCTCTACCCCAGTGCCCAGGGTGGAGGAGAAGGGGGAAACCCTGGACAGGTTAAGTTTAAGTCTGAATTGACTGTTGACTCAGAACTTGGGCTGAAGGTAGGATTATGTTGAGTTAAAGACAACGTTAGTTGTTTTTTGTTTTGTTTTGTTTTTTGTTTGTTTGTTTGTTTTGCACATACGGTGTCCTGAAAACATCACACCCATCACGCTTCAGCAACTGACAGTCTTCACAGTAACATGCATCACCTGAGCTATCGTGAGGCTCCAATTCAACTATAGAGTTTACTTTATTAAGTAACTAGAAAGGACCATGGGAGACCCTAGTTGGTATTGTCAGAAGGGCAGGGTGGGCTTCCAATCTCAAAGTGGGTTGGTAATTTTCTAAAGACATCGAGGTTTGAGGACCAGAATCTCCAGGGAGCATTTTGATATACTAATGCCTGAGCAACGTCCCGTAGGTCTGTGTCTGTGTCATCTGTCTACTGTGTCTCGGGCAAGTGTAGCGGCCTGGCAAGGTCAGGCAAGCCTTCCTTCCAGCTCCAGGGGAAGAAGTTGGCTTCTCTGGATGGACTCAGCTCCTCGTTAGTGGAGGCCGATCGTCAGGTGGACAGTCACCTGTTGCAGATGCCGAGTGAAGGGATTCAAGCAGGATCTGAGGAAATTGGACCCAAGGCCCCACTGAAGCTCAGATTTCTAAGGCTCCATGAGCACAGGGTTAACGGCAGGTGAGGAACCCTGGCACTGGTTTATGGTGTCAGATGGTATTTGCCCTCCTCACCTGGCCTGTGGGACTAGGAACATCTGGTGGGACAGGTGTGTCTATGCCAATGGGTGTCATGGCCACAAGTGCCTTGCCTTTTGTTTTGATATTTTGATACCCACTTTTTAATTTGAATGAAGTGAAACCTCTCATATTTTCTTCAGGGTTTTGCTGTTGTTGTGGCAATGGTGGTGATTTTCCCTGTGTCCCAAAAAGCTGGACTTTGGCCCTGGAAATTAAGAGAAGACAAAGAACATAAGTCTTCTACTAGAGATGACTTGTGCTTCTTTCTAATGTTGTTTATTTATTATCTGGGTTATATCTTCTATAAATCTTCTATTCATGACGCTTCCTTATTTCTTTCAAATTGGCTTGCCTTTTTCTAATTAATTTGCATAAATTTTTGTGTGTGTGTGGTGTGGAAATTAACCTTATTAGAAATATTATTTTCTAGTTGTATATTTTGTGTGTTGCCTTACATTTCACCAAACAAATGTTTTATATTTATAGGGTTAGATTTAACTCCCTTTACATTTTTAGTAGAAATTAAATAATGATTTTTAATTTATTCCTTTATTTTAGTATAAAATAAATAATAATACAAGACATAGATAAGAATGCATTTTTACTCTTATTTAGGAAGGCTGCATTAACTCCTGGATTGTATGAGTGGTCTTCTCATTTTCTGGTAAGATTTCTTTATTTCATTTGAGCCTTTTATCTAGATGGAGTTTATTTTTGCCTATGGTTCTGGGATGAGCATCTTTTAAATTTCCATTTCATATTGATAACCAATTTTGCCAGCCCTGCTTATTAAATGGTCCATTTTCCCACACTGAACAAAATACTGTTTTTGTTGAATATAAACTTCTTGTAGGTAGGGATCAAATTCTGAATTTTCAATTAATTTCCATGGATCTATTTGTCTATTCATATGTCAATATTATGTTGATTTTTTACAATGACTTTTGAGAAGATTCTGGTAAGTGTCCTCTCATTTTTCTTTTTTAACATTTTTGGAGTAATTCTTTAGGCAATTCTTTAGGTAATTCTTTCATATGAATTCAGGAATTATTCTAACCTTTGGAATTCTCAGGAGAATTGCATTAAGTTATAGATTAATTTTAGAAGAATTGGTATATATTTATCAATATATGTCACATCTATATTGACAGGTATCACATAGGGATATCATATTTAATATATGTCAATATATCATATGTATTATTTGAGAATGTATTTTCTCATCCAAGAGCATGGTACACTTTTCCAGGCATCTGGCTCCATTTCACTCTTTTTATTGCAATTTTAAATTTGTGTCCTAGTGTCCTGTGGCTTTCGGGTTAAATTTATTCCTTAGTATTTTGTCATTTTTGTTGTATTGTAAATTGAATAATTTTTACTTAATTCTATTCCAAGTGCTTAGTGTACTAACTATCGATTTTTGCATACATAACTTACAATTGTCTCTAATTACTCTTGGGAATTTTTTTTTACTGAAATATTGTGAGTTGTCTAGGTGTACAATCAGCAAATGATAAATTTGTGTGTGTATTCCCAATTTGTTGCAATTATTTTAACTTCTTATTTTGCATTTTCTAGAACTGCCCTATCCTGTATGGTAGCGACTCGCACACTTGACTTTTTGAATTTAAATTAATAAAATTAAAAATTCAGTTCCTCCCTCACACTCACCACATTTCAGTTACTCATGAGTCACATGTAACTAGAGGCTGTTGTGTTGGACGTACAGTATATAGAATATTTCCTTCATCTCAGAAATTTCTATTGGATGACACTGTGTTAGAACATTCAGGATAATATATAATAATTATAGTGACAGTGGTGACTTCTATATAATTCTTGATTTTAATAGACATGTTTTACTATTTTGCTACTTAAAGAAATTCAGTAGTCATCAAGGAAATGCAACTTAGATTAATGATGAGATTTTTTATATTTAAAAATAAGAAAAGATCTATTATCAACTAAAATTGGTAGGCATGAAGAAATAGGATACTCTTCTCTGTTGCTGGTGAAAATGCGAAGTGTTACAACTTTTGGGGAAGGCAGTTGGACAACATTTAAAAATATATGTGCCATTCAACTCTGTGATTATCTTCCCATAGAAAGGCCCCACAGAATTAAAAGAGATGATACCTAAGGACAGACAGATGTACATATTGCTAATCAGAATGGCTAAGAAAGTGGGTACGACTTCACCACGGGAGAGCTACAACCACCAAAAAGAAGAAATTGGAATTATATTCATGGTCATTTCAAGGTTGTGAGACTCCAGAAAACTCCTACTTTTTTCTTTGTAATTTTGAATATTGTTGGATCCTATACAGGGAACAAGTATGGCAAGTTAAAAACAAACTCTTTTATTGTGTGCATCCTCCCTTCAAACGCCCAGCGCCATGCCTGATACATCACTGTGTGCAGAGAAACCAAAAAGACCGAAGGTTGAAAGGAATTGTATTTTTGCCCTCATTCTTTGAAACTAGTCTATATTCCAAGTATAGACTGGTAAATATTTACTTTATTTCCTGACATTAGAAAAATTACATACATCACATTATTTAATCCAGTTAATTTGAGTAGAGAGCTTTAAAAAAATTTAACTCCATTTTTTTTCTTCTCAGTCACATAAAAATCTCTTCATTGAATGTATAATTCAAAAATATACTGATTTTTGAAAATTAAGAAAATAGAATTTAGCACTACTTAATTTTTGAACTTCATTCTTTTTCCTGAGAGTTTCTTGTAAGATTTCCTTCTCTTTTCTTCAAACCACCCATGACAAAATAAATGTACACACCTGCACACATGCATGCACACACGCACACACACATACTCCAGGTTAAAAATAATTAGCCGAGGATGTGGAGTAAACACAGTTTCCCCTCTTTATTTTCTTTTTCTCAACTTCTTCTGGTATTATCAGTAATTTATTTTTCCAGATAAATTTAAAAATCATTTTGTCAAGTTTCATCTCTCTCCCCAAAAAAGATCTGTTAGGATTTTTTTTTTAGGACTGCAGAAGTTCAATACATTATTTGGAAAGAATTAGCATCTTTCAAATGTTCTGTCTTCTTATCCAGAAACATAAGGTTTGCATTTTTCCTTAAAAAAAAATCTTACATGTTTTCTTTCTTTTAAGACTCCTGTTTAAAATTCAAGTTTATTGAGTATACTTTGCAGACAGCAAAATTCACCCTTCCCAGTGAAGAGTGCTGCAGACTTTTGACAAATGTATGTAGTTGTGTGACTGCCACCTCTATCAAGATGAAGAATATTGACATCACTGAAGAAAATACCCCCATTCCTTTTATATCAACCCTTCTCCTGTCTATGCTTTTTCTTTTTCTCCTAAGATGTCATATAAATGGAATTCTACAGCACGCAGCCTTTTGTCTCACTTATTATAATGATTTTCAGATTTGTCCATATTGTTGGATGCAGCAGGAGCTCACTCAGTTTTATCAATTGAGTGGTATTCTGTTGTATGGATATACCACAATTTGTCCATTCATCTGTTGATGGACATTTCTGTTGTTTCCACTATTTTACTGCAAATAAGACCCTGTCAACATTTGGGTATAGGTTTTTCTGCAAACGTGTCTCCATTTTGTCTGGAAATGTCATGTATGTGTTTAATATACTGGATAAAATATGCTCAGAAAAAATATATTGGGTTTTACATACTGGGTATATGTTTAATTTTATAAGAAATTATCAGTTTTCCAAAGAGATTTTATCTTCTTTTTGAACTTTAGAAGTGTGATTTTTTTTCCTTTTTTTTAAAAAAAGATTTTATTTATCTATTCATGAGAGACCCGGAGAGAGAGGCAGAGACACAGGCAGAGGGAGAAGTAGGCTCCTCACAGGGAGCCGGATGTGGGACTTGATCACGGGACTCTGAGATCATGACCTTAGCCAAAGGCAGATGCTCAACTACTGAGTCTCCCAGGTGCCCTGTGATTGTTTTTTTTTTTTTTTTCTTAAAGAATTGTGTTACTCAGAACAGGTGCTAGGTATTTTCAATAATTTATTTTTATTACTTTTTAAAAAAAATTTTATTAAAGTATAATTAATATACAGCATTATATTGGCTTCAGATGTACAATATAATGATTCAACATTGCTATGTATCACTCAGTGCTCATCATGATAACTGTACTTTTAATCTCCTTCACCTGTTTCACCCACAGCCTTACCCATGTCCCCTCTGGCAACCACCATTTTGTTCTCTGTATTTAAGAGTCAGATTTTTTTTTTTGTTTGTTTTTCATCCCTTGTTCTTTGTTTCTTAAATTCCACTTAAAAGTGAAATCATATGGTATTTGTCTTTCTCTTTTTGACTTATTTTATTTAGCATTATACCTTCGAGGTCAGTTTTTGTTGTTGCAAACAGCCAGATCTCATTTTTTTTAATGGATGGCTGAATAATATTCATATATATATATGCCATATCTTCTTTATTCATTTATATATTGATAGACACTTGGGTTGCTTCCATAGTTTGGCTATTGTTAATAATGCTGCTATAAACATAGGGGAGAATCTATCTATCTATCTATCTATCTATCTATCTATCTATCAACATTATATAAAACATTAATTCATATATATTTATATATATAAAATATTATAGATTAAATATAATATATATTATATATATATATTTGAATTAATGTTTTTATTTTTCTTGGGTGGTAGTAGTGGATCATATGGTAATTCTATTTTTAATATCTTAAGAAAACTCCATACTGTTTTCCAAAGTGGCTGCACCAATTTGCATTTCCACCAACAGTGCATGAGGGTTCCTTTTTGTCCAAATCTTTAACAACATGTTTTACTTCTTGTCTTTTTGATTCTATCCATTCTAACAGATATAAGGCAAATCACTGGATTTGATGTACATTTCCCTGGTTGTTAGTGATGTTGAACATCTTTTCATGTCTATTGGCCGTCTGTATGTCTTCTTTGGAAAAAATGTCTGTTCAGGTCCTTTGACCATTGGATCATTATTATTATTACCAATTTGGGGGGCATTGGATTGTATAAGCTCTTTATATATTTTGGATATTAACTCCTTGTCATGTGTATCATTTTCAAATGTCTTCTCCCATTCACTATGTTGTCTTTCTGTTTGGTTGATGGTTTCCTTTGCTGTCCAAAAGCTTTTTATGTGGTGTAGTTCCAATAGTTTATTTTTTGTAACTTTTACATTCCCATCAGCAATGTATAAGTTCCAGTTACTCCCCATTTTCTCCAACATTTGGTATTTCCAGTCTTTAATTGTAGCCATTGTAATGTGTATGAAGTGATGTGTCATTGTGGTTTTAATTTCTCTGTTGACTAATGATGTTGAGCCTTTCCCCCTACTTATTGGTTATTTATGTATCTACTTTGGGAAGTATCTGTTCATGTCTTTGGCCTATTTTCCTCTTTGGATGTCTGTCTTTATATCACTGAGTCACAAGAGCTCTTTATATATTCTGAATACAGTCCTTTACTGGGTTTTGGGAATATTTTCTACCTGTCTGTGACTTGTTTTTGTATTTTTAAAATTGTGTGTATTGAAGAGCAGAGCTTTTTAGTTTAGAGGAAGTTTATCAGTATTTTCTTTTGATTTGTACTTTTTGTATCCAGTGATTTTTTGCATAACCCAAGGTCATAATGATTTTTGCCTATGTCCTTTCCTAGAAGCTTTTTAGTTTTAACATTTACATTTACATACATAATCCATTTCAAGTTAATTTAAGGGCTGTGATTTTTTTCCCATATGGATATCCAATTGCTTTATCACATTTGTTGAAAGATTATCTTTCCCTCATAAATCACCTTGGTCCCTTTTTACCATATATATACTAGGTTTAAATCTGGACACTTTATTCTGTTTCATTCTTGTGCTTCTGCACTGTCATGATTACTGTTGCTTCGTATTGAGTTTTGAAATTAAGTATTGAAAGACTTCCATACTTGTTCTTCATAAAATTGTTTTGGCTGTTTTATGCCTTTTGCTTTTACAAGTAAATTTAGACAAGAACCACCTTGTCTATTTCTATTAATTTAAAAAAAGCATGCTAGGACTTTAATTGGGATTGTACTAAATCTGTGGCTCAGTTGGGGAAGAACTGGCATCTTAAAGATGAGTCTATTGTAAGGAAGATGGTATATATCTCTCTCTTTTGTTAGGTCCTTAATTTTTATCAATGACGTTTTGCAGTTTTCTGTTTATTGGTCTTGCATGTATTTTGTTAAATTTGTCTTTATGTTTATTTGGTATTATTAATATAACTATAGATGCTATTTTAAAATTTTAATTCTCAATTATTGTTGTGAATATAGAAGTACAAATGATAGTTTGTGTATTTATTTTGAATCCTGTGACCCTGTTAGAGTCACGTATTAGTTCCAGTTGTTCCTTTGTAGATCCCTTAGATCTATCTAGAAAATTGTTATCTGCATGTAAAGACAGTTCTATTTCTTTATTACCCATATGTATATGAAGAGAAACTATACCACCACATTTTAAAGAAGGTGATTTTTTGAAGGTAGAATGAATGATCAACTTAAAGTGAGTTATGACCTGGACTGGATATTTGCAAATGATATTTGAGTAAGTCCCCAAGGACTTACTCAAAAGAGCAGGGCCCTCTTCACTTCTCCCCCCATTCCCTTAGAGAAAATTAAAGGTTGTGTCTATTGAAAATAGAAGCAATAGGTCAGATGGAAAAGCTGTGTCTGAGAAATTATCTGGTGGATTCAAACTGTGAAGACATATTCAGAATAGTTAGCCTAAAATACGTGTATATATGCCTTTTCATTTAAATGTATATGTACCTTTTTAAAAAATTCCAGTATAGTTAACATAGACTGTTACGTTAGTTTCAGGTGTACAATACAGTGATTCAACAATTTCATACTTCACCCAGTGCTCATCATGATAACTGTACTCTCTAATCCCTGTCACGTATTTCACCCATCCCCACCCACAGCCCCTCTGGTAACCACCAGTTTGTTCTCTATGGTTAAGAGTCTATTTCTTGGTTTCTCTCCTTTTTCCCTTTGCTCATTGTTTTGTTTCTTAAATTCCACTTAAGAGAGAAATCACATGGTATTTGTCTTTCTCTGACCGGCTTATTATGCTTAGCATTTTACTTTCTGGTTCCATCCACATCATTACAAATGGCAAGATTTCTTTCTTTTTTATGGGTGGTTGAATAATAGTCCATTGTATCTATGTGCTGCATCTTTATTCATTCATCTGTCGATGGACACTTGGGCTGTTTCCATAATTTGGCTATTGTAAATAATTTTATAATAAACATAGGGGTCCTTGTATCCCTTTGAAAATTAGTGTTTTTGTATTTTGGGGGTAAATACCCAGTAGTGTGATTACTGGATCATAGGGAAGTTCTATTTTTAATTTTTTGAGGAACCACCACAATGTTTTCCAGAGTGGCCGTCCCAGTTTGCATTCCCAGCAACAGTGCATGAGGGTTCCTTTTTCTCCACATATTCACCCACACTTGTTGTTTCTTGTGTTTTTGATTTTTAGCCATCTCACAGGTGTGAGGTGATATCTCACTGTAGTTTTGGTTTGCATCTCCCAGGTGGTAAGTGATGATGAACATCTTTGCATGTGTCTGTTGGCCATCCATACGTCTTCTTTGGAGAAAAGTGTGTATGTGTCTTCTGCCATTTTTCAACTGGATTATTTCTTTTTTGGGTGTTGAGTTGTGTAAGTTCTTAATATATTTTGGATGCTGACCCTTTATCAGATATGTCATTTGCAAATATCTTCTCTCAGCCCATAGGTTGTCTCTTAGTTTTGCTCATTGTTTCCTTTGCTGTGCCGATGCCTTTTATTGTGATGTAGTCCCAAAAGTTTATTTTTGCTTGCCTCAGGAGACATATCTAGAAAAATGTTGTTACAGCCCATGTCAGAGACATTACCGCTTGTTCTCTTCTAGGATTTTTATGGCTTCAGATCTCACATTTAGGTCTTTAATCCACTTTGAGTTTATTTTTGTGTATGGTGTAAGAAAGTGGTCCAGTTTCATTCTTCTGTATGTGACTGTGCAGTTTTCCCAACGCCATTTTTTGAAGAGACTGTCTTTTTTCCCACCCAGAATATTCTTTTCTGCTTTGTTGAAGATTAATTGACCATGTAATTTTGGGTTTATTTCTGGGTGTTCTGTTCCAAATGTATATATACCTTTTGATTAACACACACAAACACACGTGTGTGTATATGTATGTATATGTATGTGTGTAGATATGCACACACACATACATATATCTTTTTTTAAATTTATCTGCATTTATGCTTCATCTGAATCCTGCTTCTGGTGTACCTTGCTGGGTAATCTTTGAGATTGTTGCAGATAATTCATGTTTTATACCTTTGGTCATAGTAGGCTCAAAAAACACTTCTGTGTGGAATATTTTTGGGACATTTTCTACACAGAAAACTAACCCTAATTGCCATAAAGAGACAGACAAACCAAACTTGATGAGCTATTATGTTTATTCAGGTGAGTGGTACTTAGCACTGTGCCTTTAGGCCTGGTTGGATCCAGGAAAATCTTTCTGTAACTCTTGGCTTCCTTCATGTCCAGGATCTCCCCACATCACTGCCAGATGGCTTTCATCAGCCCCAAGATTGTCTTCCAGGAGCTCAGAAACCCTGTGGAAAGGGCACTTAGCTTCTTCACTAGTTACAATGGAAGTCTTGGACTTGAGTCACTGGCCCAGTTGGCATCATGTGCTCATCCCTGAATGCCCCACCTGTGGCTTTGAGCAGGGAGCTGGGTTGCTTCACTCAAACCTCAGGTAATCAAGGAATCATTACCAAAACAAGGGGGAGCAGATGCCGAGCAGACATAGTCAATGCTGTCTATGCTTCAGTGTGACAACACTTCTGTGGTGACCGATCTTCACCCTCTTCAAAAGCTGTGGTCCTGTGTTCCAAGCAGGTACAGAGCTATACCTGGACATTGCCCTCACTGAGCACATCATTCACCTTGTTTCTTTCAGGTCTGACTTACCGTTTGCAAGCTGCTTTACAGAAATATTTGCAACCTCTCTTCTTCCATTTCATAGTTTGAATTCACCAGGTAATTTCCCAGATGCAGCTTCTTCTACATGAAAGAAGCCATTCACCAAGGACATGTATGGTATGATTCCACCTAGAAGAGAGGTACCTAGAGTTGTCGTATTTACAGAGGCAGAAAAGGATGGTGGTTGCCAGAGCCTGGGGGAAGGGGAAATTGGAGAGTTGTGATTTGTGTGTCTGGAGTTTCAGGTTGGTACATGATATAATTCTGGAGGTTGATGGTGGTGAGGGTTGCACACAATGTGAGGATATGGGTGCACTTAATGCTGCTTCCCTGCACTGAAATGGTTACAATGGTAAATTTTACCTTATATACATTGTACCACAATAAAAAAAAAAAAAGAACTAGGCGAGGCTGTCTGCCTTTGGGGAAGCAGCAGAGTGGCAGGTGCCAAGTCCTGCTTCGAGACCTGCTCTGTCTCTTACCAGCTGTGCATACGTCACCTCAGCCAGCCTCTAGTTCCTTCTTTGCAAAGCAGGTCTGACGCTGACCACCTCCGGGGGTTCTTGTAAAGACAGTATGAGATCATGCACATGAAGCATGGAGCACTTACCTGGCCACAGGAAGCGCGTGGCCCGTGCTGGTCACATACTGTGTTAACTCTGATCTTCATCACCCCTCACTCAACTGAGGGGCTTCTTCACCAAGCCTTCTCATCCCAACGGCCTGGCTCCTGTCAGCTCACTGAAGCAGCTTCCTCTGTCTGCTGGTCTACACCTCCTCCAAACGCTAGCTAAAATGTGTCGGGGGAAATGATCGAATCGCAGTGTTACACCTGTCTGCAATGCCACCAGGGAAATCAGCAAAGTGACAATATCCAGTTACTACAAATCCCTGACATTATAGGAAAAGTTTTGTTCCTAATTTGTAGGTTTCCTGAACCCTAACAATGTACTCCGAACATAAACTGTCAAGGCAAATTAAATTTAAAAAAAAAAAGCATACCAAAAATCTACGGCATGTTAGGAAAGTATGCAGAACACTGTTTTTAAAAGAATCTCTTGTGTAATCAGCAACAATTTTATTATTATTGTTTTTGATAATTTTACTATTGATTGGTAATAATTTCTTTATTTTTTACACCAAAATATCATATCAACCTCATGATTATCAATCATTAGTATTTGTAATTATATCTGATGATAATTATATTCATAATAAACACACAAAAGTACCCCCTTTTAACCCAATAGCAATAACCAGTGAAATAAATCAAGCACATAAAGGTCCAGGAAAAAATTTCAAGAAGAATGGCATAGAGTCTACTTGAAAAAGAAATCAGAAACATACTGATCCATATTTAAAAAATATCTTTTGATGCAAGAGAGCTATAAATATAGCTGCACAAGGAGACTGGATGTCTAAATTCCCTTTAAATGAGGTTAAGGTTCAATGTAATCCTAATCAAAGTATGAAAAGGCTTCTTTTTTTTCTGGAGGGCAGCAAGGAAAAAGATGTTTCTAAAGAATATCTGGTTGAATGATGGACAGGCAACAGTTAAAAAATTAAAACCAAAGAATAACTGGGGGAAAAGAGGGACTAGTTCCGCTGCACAAATAGCATGGCAAAGCAAGAATTGTTAAATTGACTTGATACCAGCACAAAAATAAACCCACAAATCTAAATCGCAGACTAGAAAGATCCAAAACAGTTGTGTGAGAAGGTCTTACTATTTGGGGAACTATTCCCCAGATGAGGCTGGGGTGGATGGAAATGTACGCAGGGGAATAGCAGCTTTCATCCTTGCATCAGACCCCAAAATGAATAAAAGGATGGAGAAGTTAAGTGTTAAAGAAACATGAAGCTATAACAAGCTAGTGGAAAGCATTAGGACAGACGGAAAGAATCTCTAGGCTGAAGATGGTGCAGCTTAACCCTATAGAAGAAATCACAATGGGTCCAGGGATGTGACTATGTAAAATCGAAACCTCGTATCTGTCACTGAGGTCACCAAGAGAACTTGTTAACTGGGAAAGATTTTCTACCGATACAACAAAGTTTTTATCCTATGGACAGCAGGAATTCATACACATGACTAAAAGAAATATTAAATCTCAAAAGAAATAAAATGCAAAGGCCACATAGAGGAAGTTGAAACCAAAGAGACTAAAGGGGGGTGGGCAGCTGGGCGGTGCTGTCGGTTGAGCAACTGAGTATTGATTTTTAGCTCAGGTCGTGATCTCAGGGTCGTGAGGTCGAGCCCCCGGATGGGCTCTGTGCTCAGCGCTGTGTCTGCCTCAGATTCTCTCTCTCCCTCTCCTTCTGCTGGTCTGGTTCCTGCTCTCTTATATATAATAAATAAATCTTTAAAAAAAAAAGAGAGAGAGAATAAAAGTAAATGGCTTATGACTGTATAAAATGATCAATCTCGTGAATAAATTTGCAGGGATCATCATTAAAACAATAGTAGGAGACCATTTGAAACCTTCCAATGCAGAGATTTTTCAGGCCTGCAGTGCCCGGCACAGGGGAGGGCCTGGCGAGGAGCAGCAGGGAGCTGGTGGGAGAGTGCAACAGTAAGTCTGCTGAGAAGGTGGCTTAACCATAGGCAGCGATAGCTTTTAAAGATTTATTTATTTGAGAGAGAGAGAGAGAGAGCAGGGAGGGGCGGAGGGAGAGAAAGAGAGGCTTTAGCAGAATCTGTGTCCAACGCGGAGCCCTTAGAGGCTCAATCTCACGATGCTGAGATTGTGACCTGAGCCTAACCCAAGAGTTGGCTGCTTAACCAACTGAACCACCCAGGCACCTCTAACAATTTTATTTTATTTTATTTATTTTATTTTATTTTATTTTATTTTATTGAGAGAGAAAGAGCGAGGGCAGAGAGAGAGGGGGAAGCGGACTCCACACTGAGCAAGGAGTCCACCAAGGGGTTCGGGGCTGGGCCCAGGACCCCAGGATCATGACCCGAGTGAAAGTCAGACACTTACCCGACTGAGCCACCCAGGCGCACTGTGGCAGCTTCTAAAATGTTCATATTTTTGATTTAATAAATTTGCTTCTAAAAATAAAATTCTCGAGGCACTTGGAGGGTTCAGTCGGTTAAGCATCTGCCTTTGGCTCAGGTCTCAGTCTCTGGTCCTGGGCTTGAGCTCCGCGTGGGGCTCCCTCCTCTGCGGGGAGTCTGCTTCGCCCTCGCCCTCTGCCCCTCCTCCCCACTCATGCTGTCTCTCAAATGAATAAATAAAATCTTAACAAAAAAATAAAATTCTCCATTTTGAAATGTACTACGTAGCTTCATCATAGTAACGCAAAATAGGAACCAACAGAGGGTCCCACATCTTCATAATATCCGAGAGGAGGAGGAGGGGGAGAAAGACAGAAACATCTGAACGTCCAGCAGGACACAGAAAGGGCCACACTCTGGCACCGAAGGCAGACATCCCCTCTGTTTACAGAGAGTGTCGAGAGGTACGGGGGATTGTGTAGACTCCGTGGCAAGCAGATTGAGAGAGATATTTGTAATTCCTGGCAGCTAAGGAGTTAAATGCATAATATACAAAGAGTATCTAGACATTGAAAAAAAAAAAAAAAAGGAGACAAGTGGCCTAATTAAAAACAGGCCGCCGGCTGTCCACGGGCAGCTCACAGATAGGGACACGCCAGTGGTCGGGACCTGTCGGAGAGGAAATCCAACCTCTGGGAACTGGGGAGGTGACAACAAAGTGGAAAGGAAATCCGGTGTCCCAGCCATCAGGCTGCCAGAGCCACGCAAGGGGTAACGTTAGGTGCTGGCAAAGACGCGGGGTCCGGCACCTCCCGGAGAGCTGGGGGGCGGGCTGGCTTCAGCCTTTTGGGAAAGTCATCCTAGAGGATCTATTAGAATTAAAATATGCATATCCTTTGACCCAGCAGTTCCATTTTATGGCTCTATCTTATAGAAATAAAAGCATTATTTATAAAGGAAGGAGGGAGAAGACATCGCCCGAATGTCCATTAATCGGGGAAAGATTGAATACATTGTGTGCGTCGGGTGGCACGGTTACGAGGGACATGTGGCTGCTTTCCCGAAGGGAAAACCCTGATGATTCACCCAGAGGAAAGCAAGTCACGGGGAAATGAAATGCATGGTCCACGTAGGAAAAACATATTTTCATTAAATCTATGTTTTGTTTTTCTTCTTGACTTTTGCTAAATCAATTCCTGCCTCTTCCTTCTTTCCTTCATTCCTTCCCTCCTTCCTTCCTCCTTTCCTTCCTTCTTTCCTCCTCTCCTCCTTTCCTTCCTTCCTTCCTTCCTTCCTTCCTTCCTTCCTTCCTTCCTCCCTCCCTCCCTCCCTCCCTCCCTCCCTCCCTTCCTTCCTTCCTTCCTTCCTTCCTTCCTTCCTTCCTTCCTTCCTTCCTTTCTTCCCCCTTTCCTTCCTTCCTCCTCTCTTTCCTTTCTTCTCTACCTGCTTATCTTCCTTCTTCCTTCCTCTCTCCCTCTCTTTCATACTCCCCCCCCCCCCCACCAATGCCCATTGTGTCCTGTGGACACAAACAGGGTTATGGGGGGGAGTGGTACTTGCTGACCGCATTGCTTATTTTCTGAGAGTGGAGACGTGTGAATGAGGCAGGTTATTGACCATTTTTCTGTGGGTCTTTATTTTTCATCACCGTTCCCTGTGTTGTAGGGAACACAGGGTGATTATATCCTTTTGTAAGGGAAGAGATTCTGGGACATGATAATGCTCTGAACTGTGGTTTTATTTTTTATTAATTAATTAAACTATTTTTAAAAGATTGTTTTTATTTATTCATGAGAGACACACAGAGAGAGAGAGGCAGAGACACAGGCAGAGGGAGAAGCAGGCTCCATGCAGGGAGCCTGACGTGGGACTTGATCCCAGGATCAGGGGATCACGACCTGAACCAAAGGCAGACGCTCAACCACTGAGCCACCCAGGCATCCCTTCTTAATTTATCTTTTATTTTTAATTCTCCTTTAAGTACAAGAAAAAAAAAAAAAGAAAAAGATAAAAAGTAAAAACACCAAAAGGTTAAGAATTTGCCTCTGATAGGCAGAGGGATGTTAATGAGTTCTGCTTCTTTAGACTACTATGTGCTTTTCAAATTTAAATAAAAAGCGTTAATTCCAACCTTAAAAAAGAAGTGTCATAATGAAATCCTTTTGCCCATCCCCTTTCATTCATGGGACTTGTACATTTTGCTTGTTTGGAGGTGCTTCCAGGGGTACGTCACCCCACACAGCAGGGAGAGGGCCTGGCTGGGGAGCAGGGGCTGGCTGGGCCTGGCTGCTGGGCCCCCACTCGAGGGCGGCGGCGCATCCTCGTCCTGCCTTGCCGGTCGTTGTGCACCATCTCTCCTCCACCCAGTCCCAGGAGGTGGCTGCACAGGTCTCAGTCGTAGGAAAGGAAAGGGCTCCATCCCAGGGGCGGGAACACAGCCCGTCAGCGTGGCGGGGAGGCTGAAGGAAGAGGCGCATGATGGAGCCATTGACGCGGTCTGGGCTTGGGCCGCAGGCTGTCCTGCGGGGGCTGAGCAGGGCCAGAAACTTCTGGAGAGATCCCACTTTGGGGACCTTCTGTTCTGGGCATGGATGAGTAACTCTTCCAACCCTGGCAATAAAGTGGGGAAGGAGACAGTAAATAAGCAATGGGCAAAATTAAAACCAGTAATGAGCCGTATGAATATTGTGGTGTGATAATGTTGGAGACACATTTATTTGGAGCACTGCATGTTCTGGGAAAACATAATGGCATTGTGGTTGTGTGTCCTCGTTTTCCTCCGCTGAGCTTCCGCTCCCTGGCCCTGGAGGCTGTAAGCACCCGCACCTGTGCCCACATGCTTTTAAAACCTTGGCAGGGAGAGGCAGGCCCAGGCCAGGGGGAGGCCGGGGTTCCGGGCGCCTTCCCGGCGGGGAGGCCTCTGAAGGCCAGGGAGGCGGCCCCTCGGCCCAAAGTCGACCAGAAGGCTGCCCAGGACCAGGTGTCGCCCCTTGTCATGGGGGGGGCTGTCCTGAAACTTCACTCCGAGGGGTTACCCTGCACACAGGGGGCGCCTCGTGGGGCTGAAGACCGCGCTGGAGATGGTTTGAACCTGTGACGCCCCAGAATTGCCTCCTCCTCCTCCACCTGGACGTGCTCAGCAGGCCTCACCGCCCCGAGATGGAGGGAACAGCTTGCTTCGCCCTCAGAAGAGGACCCGAGGCCTTAGCCAAAGGGGTCTTGGCAGAAACCGGGTTAGCAAGAGACACCGTCTGGAGGTGGAGACCGTCAGGAGCCAGTTTCGGGGGAGGGAGTCCCAAGAGCCCAACCAGCCTACAGGAGAGCCCGGGGGCTGGGGAGCAAGGTATGGGCCTGCGGCGGGTGCCACGGAGGATTGGGAACCCCAGAGCCGTATTGCCAGGACGGCCAAGATGCCACCCTGAGCGGCTGCGCAGAGGCTGGAAGAGTGTTGCACCGAGGCGACAACGATGGCTTGTCCCCTCCGCGGGTGGACGCGGAACCTGGCTGAGACCTGGGTCCTGGGGCTCTCGGCCCGCGCTTCACGGCCTCCCTGCCGTAGGCAAGGCCGCTTCCGCGCCCGCCCCTGGCCTCTGAAGTCACACCGCAGGAGAAGGCTTTTGTGCTGGCGGTTTTCAGCGCGATCTCCTTACAACTGGGTCATGGGGTTTGAGGCCGATCGACGTGAGGAAATGCTGTGCGGTTGGCCGTGTGTCTTCAGCGCACGCGTGTCTGTGAACCAAGATACACACGCTCAGCAAAAGAGAAATAACTGGAGCTGTGCAAGGTATTCGTATCTTACACACGGACCCTCCACGCGCCCTCGTCACGTCCACGGACGGAGTAGTTTGCAGGAGCAGTTTTGACCCAGCGGGACGTTGACCCCGGGCCGCGTGCAGACCCACCTCCCGTTGTGCGTGCTGGGATTCCACTGTGGCTAGGAAGCCCCAAAGTCCTCGGAGCCATCGTTTCCGTCCGAAGAATGGGAAAACAGAGCCTAGAGTGGGGAGGTGTTGGTGCAAGACCCGAGGGTAGAGCTGCGGTGGGTTCCGTGCGTGCACCTTCCACCTCCTTTGACCCCATTGCTTGAGCATTGTTTCCGGCTCGCCTGGCCTCCCCAGCTCCACCGCCAGCTCTTCCCTGCTGGGACCACAGGGCTGCCTCCCCTCGTAACCACGATTCTACGAGCTGAGCTGAGCATGTAGTAGACACTCAACTACCAGTTGCCGCCTCTGCCCCAGGTGTGTTTTGTGGACTTCTCAGAGGCCCTGTCCCGTAGCCCTCTTCTAGAAGAGCACTGTGTGTGTGTGTGTGTGTGTGTGTGTGTGCACATGTGCTTGTGAGTGTTGGCAGGGGCCCCTCCCACCCACAGGGCCGGGGGGCACGGGCAGGTCCGCGGATGCCTACAGAGGGACACTTCGCACACATTGCAGGCAGCATCCTGTGGGGCTGGGCCGCGGGGCGGACTGTCTGGCCCACTGGCCGGAGACTGAGCTCATAATTGCCATCAAGAGGGAATTGGCTCTTTTAAGACAAATGCTTCCAGATGCCAGGATCACTGGGTCCATGTTACTACCCAGATGGGTCTGGGTGGGAGCCAGAAACGTAACAGCGGTTGATAAAACCAGAGAGGTGGTTAATCATAAGGTAGCCAGCCTGGGCACGTCCCTGGAAGGTCAGGCTCGCTGCGGGACGGCCTGCCAGGGCCGGGCGTGTGCCAGGGCCTCAGGCAACTGGGGGGCTTCCCCAGCCCAGACGCTCCAGGCTCTGGGCATGTTGCTATTGTTGCCGCCAGGAGGAACCTGCTCCCAGATAGGGCCCGGCCATGTGGGGTTTGCAGAGCCTCTGACAGAATCAGGATTTCTCCGGCGATTGCAATTGACGACCTGTTTCCTGGTCGCCGGGAAGCCTTCGTGGGCAGGGACTGTGTTGACACGTCTGCTTCCAGATCCAGCTGGAACCAGTTGAAGCAAATGAAAAGCAGGGCAACTAAGTGGAATTGAACCTCTGGGAACCTAGAATGGGCCTTTTGCTTAGAGCGTGATTTGGGGCGTTTAAATATTTTAAGGCTTTGGGCAGATGATCTCACGTTTGAGGGTGCTCTTCCCCCAGCACCACGTTAGAAGGGCTGTGAACCAAGGCTGTTGTTGCAGGCGCAGTCGATGGTGTGCGCTCCGAGTGGAGCCCCGAGAAATGTTGTGAGTGATGAGCCATCCTGATGGGTCATGTCTCTCGCCTGGATGACCCCAGTCGTGTGGCAAAGGGTTTCTCTGCTTTATTCCTGCCCCTCTAGAGCTTTTTACCCACATCGTAGCCAGAGTGATGTTTAAATGTAGAAATAAGATAGTGTTGGTCCCTGCGTGAACTCCTCCAATGACTTCCCATTGAATTTATATATAAAAAAAGTATAAATTCTTTATTGCCTACAAGATCTATGTGAAGTGGCCTTGCCTTCCCCAGTCTCATCTATTGTCCACTGTGCCACCTGGACTCCTTCCTGTTCCTCGACATGGCCTGCCTTGGGGCATTTGCCCTTGACCTTCTCTGTGTCTGCAATGTTCTTCTCAGGTTTAACCATGACAGTTACCCTGTGGCCACCAGCCATCAGCTCAGGTCTCAGCTCTTCAAAGAGGTTATTTAGAGCAGGCACATTCTAGTTGTTTTCCTTCCCACTGTTGTGTTTTTATATCCCTCAAAGCATTGGCCGCTTTCTGAAATTATCATTAGGATGCTTTAACTTGTTTACTGTGTGACTCCTTCTCACAAAAACAGAGGTTCCCTGAGAGCAAGGCTTTGTCTGTTTTGTTCATTGCCATATCCCTAGCACCTAAGACAGTTCTCTTAGCAAAAGTGAATTCTCCATAAAAATAGGATGAGCAGATGGATGACTGGTCAAGATAGATGAATGGGTGAGTGGTGGGTGGATGGATGGATGGATGGATGGATGGATGAATGGGTGGGCAAATGGATGGATGGATGGGTGTATGGATGAATGGATGGATGATGGACAAGTGGGTGGATGGATGGTTGGATGAATGGGTATATGGGTGAATAGATGGAGGGGTGGGTGGTGGGTGGATGGATGAATGGATAGATGGACAGATGGGTGTATGGGTGAGTGGATGGACAGATGGATGGATGGGTGGGTGGGTGGATAGATGGATGGGTGGGTGTATGAGTGATTGGATGGATGGATGGATGGATGGGCAAATGTATGGATGGATGGGTGTATGGATGAGTGGCTGGATGATGGACAAATGGGTGGATGGATGGTTGGATGGATGGACAGATGAGTGTATGGGTGAGTGGATGGACAGATGGATGGATAGGTGGGTGGCTGGCTGGATGGATGAGGGAGAGGGCTTTGTGACCTAAGAGGGGTTCAAAGTTTCCAGGTGGACATGATGACAATAGGATTCCTTGAGAGGGTCAAATAAATCGACAAAAGATCAAGCCAGAGCCATTTTGTCATTAATGCTTGTTTGTACAAAAAGGGCTAATTATTGGGAACTCATGAATTGTTTTCCCATGGATCTTTTTTCTCTCCTAATGTTCAGGGAACAAACAACTAGAAATGAATTCTGGATGAGCAAACTTTGATAATGAACTTTGTCTTCTCAATGTAACATTGCAATAGTGACTACCATTTTTTTTTTTTTTTGCCAGATCATCTCCTGTTGCTAAGTAGGACACCCATTTGAAGAAAATACTTGGTTATACAACTAAAAAAATGGACTCTCACAAGAATGAGTTTTTCATTGGAAATGGTGTATTTCATGAGAGCCACTGATGGCTAAATAAAGACTAAATGTGCTTGTAAATTATTTACTTTAGCAAATTCCAGACAAGATGCATAGCTACATACAATACTGATGATTACGGGGAATAATTTCTTTTTACCAACATTTATTATTCGTTGATAATAAACATAAAAAAAAAGCTTTTGGAGGAACATTTAGAAATGTGTGAAGGAGAGTACTATACCCACGCTCTAATCCTCCCTCTCTGAGGTGACTATCCTAGCTGACTTTCCTTTCTGTCTGCTTTCTGTCTACATACGTAAAAATACAAGTGCATTTTACACCATTTTAATTATCCTCTATATGCACTTTTTATTCCTTTTTTTTCCAGTTAAAGTGACATCCCATATATTTTCTCAGGCCATTTAAAAACTTTCAGGAATCATTATTCAATTGTTCCATAAGATTTAATTGTACGGATCAGCATTATTTAACAGAAATACAATGTGAGTCACATATGTGATTTAAATTTATTTTTTATTTTAAATTTTCTAGGAGCTACCTTGCACAAGTAAAAACAAAAAACAAGAGAGGTTAATTTTAATCGTACATTTTACTTGCTCTCATATATGCAAAATTCTAGAGTTCCAAATCTAGTCAGTATGAAAATTGAGATATTCTTTTGGACTAGATCTTTGAAATCCACGTGTATTCGGCATCTCAATGCAGCTCAGCCACACTGCAGTCGTCCAGTAGCCACACGTGGTACGTGGCTACTACGTTTGCCAGCCTTGGCCTAGCCTATTGAAAATTAAGAGTGTGATCGTTTATAAGAGGGATTTTGCACTAATTCCCACATTCCAGCTTAAAAGGCCATCTTCCAGGAATAAAAGCAGCCTGAAATTAGAGTTCTAGTTATCTTCTATCAGGTCTCAAGGTGATTAATTCAGTTTGATAGCTACAAGATATAGCCTCAATTCCTCAAAATGCTAAATGAAGTGGAAAGATGTTGAAAACAATGTTTTTCAAATTATGCATTTGATACCATTTTGCCTCTTTTCAAAGATGATTTCCTAGGCTCTAATAGAAGCTGATGTCTCCTAGTATATTAAGATCATATTCAATACAAGGCAAATGAATTGAATTAGGTTGGATGGTATTGATTATTATCAGTCCAGCTTCAGTTCCGGGTCCATCCAGGTCTCTAGCAGAGTCCTGGGTCTTCCAGGGAAGCTCACTTTGCCCCTCCTGCCACTCCTCCTCATATTGGAGAAAAATGCCCATCACTTGGCTCAACAGTTAAACCAGGGCTCAACTGGGGCTACACCCTTTTCAGACTCAAGTTTAAAACGTGTTCCTGAATCAAAGGAATTTGAGGGGAATTCAACGGATGCAACTGGTTCTCAAGTGATGTCTTGTGGCAGAAGCATCCTGGTTGTGCAGAGGAACAAGATCTCATGAAAAGAGTGGGGGAAGGAGGACAATCCCCATCTGGAGGGACCCTCCCGCCTGATTACGGCGTCCAGCCCAGCAACGCAGAGCCCATCTGCGCTAATGGAGTCCTGGTGGCTTATGTCCAACATGGGTCCCTCCGGAAGCTCTCACTGGCCGCCTTACATTGTCAAGCTTGGTGGGTCCTGGGGACACACCAGTGAGTCGGACAGGTGTGCCTGCGACAAGGTGATTCTATGGAGGAGATGGACTGCAAACCCCAAGCTACGACTTCTCTCCTGTGATGGGAGACGCGCCTGGAATGATGTGTGCGGCATATCTGGTTGGGGGTTCGGCCTGCTTCCAGGGACACCCTCCAAGGTGGCTTCCTGGAGGACAGGGCTGAGCAGCAGTGTGACTTGAGGCCACCTCCTCCTCCCCCTTGTACCTCTGGGGATTGAGTGTAATAAAAGTAGCTGCCTCGTGGGCTGATGGGGAGAAAATGGGATGGTTTTTGTTAAATACCTTTGTCACATAGTCTGCGACACAAAGCAGTGAGTCCCTGAGTGTTGGCCACCATGACTGTTATGGCTGCTGCTGCTTTATTAGACTGGTGGGCAGGTAGGCAGGGGCCACGTGATAGAGCCTGGCCTGCAGGTGCTGGGGAGATGTTTGAGGCAGGGGAGAGCTGCAGCTTGGGATGATTGCTCTGCTATAGGGGCTGCAGAACTGCCTAGTGAAAGGGGCCTTGAGCTGCCATCCAGGTGGCAGTGGCATCTAGGGGACTCGGCTTTGAGCTGTATTTGCATAGCCAGGGTGTTGCTTTTATTAGATGGTGAGTTATGATCAATAAAAACCAGCATGTTTTAAAAGACACGTTTATGTTTCATTTAATGCTTTCTTTCTGTTTGTCCTTTCTTCTCCTTGTCATCCTCAACGTTGTCATCGCTGTCATCAAAGGGTGTGTCCTGGAAAGACAACGCCGTGGGGGAGTTGGGCGCACCCACTGTCCTGCCCACTGGGTGGGAGACAGAAGGCTGTGTGGGGGTGTGAGGGGCAGGAGAGCAGGGAACAAACCCCGAGGGACGATATAAAGTGGCCTTGGCTCCCACCCCATGGAGGTCCCCGCAGCCCGGCCCCAATAGTGGTTCCATATTTACACAGCCTCCTCCTTCTCCTTTATCTCAGTCATCAAAAGTTTAAGGAGATTTAAAAACCACTGGGGTGTTATGCATAAAATACAACCGCAGGTCACTGATGGAATTCATGCCCAGGTTCCGCCGAGGCAGGGCCGGAGCCCACCCCTCCAGGGTGTCTGGGCTGTCACTCTCCCCATTCGTCTTCTTGATTGTAAAAATTAAACACATGCACAGGAGGGCTTGGGAGACAGAGTTATGGAGGATATAAAGTGCTTGACAGCATATAAACTTGGCTGTCCCGCAGTGGAGCACCCAATCACAGTGGTGCCGAGAGGGGCAAGAGGGGCTCCTGAAGATGGGGCGCAACAGGCCCTCGCAATGGGAAGAGGAGGCAGAGAGGGGCTGCCCACTAGGGCCAGAGCTCCTGGGAGGGGGCTGACGCCCTGCCCCGCTGGCCCCTCTCCACCCAGGGCCGAGCGTTCCCCTTGCAGGAGGTAGCACAGAAGGGGGCAGGAGCCACATCTGCGGAAACAGGTGTCAGAGCAGCTGCCGGGTGCCGAGGCTGTGGCAGGGGCTCCAGTGCAAAAGGCGGAGGCAGGGGGCAGCCAGGTCCCCCCTCGCATGAGTGTGAGCCACGGCCTGGTGTTCTCCTTGCTGAGCGCAGCGCCTGCTGGTTTCAGGGGACATGTGGACACACCGCAGCTGGACAACTAACCCAGAGCTGTAGGTACGCGTAGGTGAGGGGCAAACACGCATCTAGGAAGCAGGGAGTCCCGGCCGCCGGGGCTCCTTCCTGCCGGGGGCTGGGGGGTGGGGGACCCCCAGGAAGCCACCCACCTGCCTGGGGTCTTGTGCGAGGGCTTGGCACCTTGTCTGCTGTGGCTCCTTCCCTTCCTGTCCTGAGACACCTGCTGGAACATCTGGGGAATGGGGCGCTCAGCATCCCTTAGTGCCTTTTGGAGAAACATATGTGGTCTGAGGCTGCTGCTGGGGCTGCCTCGGTCAGTGTGAGTGTGGGGGGCTGGGGGGGAGCACAAGGTGAGAGCAGAACCCGCAAGGGCCAGCGGGACCAAAGCGTACCTACTCTCGGCTTCTCGCGCTCGGTATTCCCAGAACACCTGGCTCTCTGCACGGCGTGTCCCAGTCTCAGTCCCAGCTTCTCGGACCCACAGAAAGATACTAACCGGATAATCGCACAATTATTTAGTTTTCAATCCGGGCAGAACGTTGTTGCTGCAGTAGGAAACGACCTCCGCCGGCGCCTTCTTTCTCCTGAGACTTGTCTGCACACTTTCCTGGGAGGCCCCTGGATTCCATCGTGGGGAAGTCAAGGGAGGAAGCGAGTGGTGTGGTCCGGGGCTAACTAAGGTGCAAACACCACCGGGCACCTGTGGTCTCCGGCACTTCCACGTCTTCCGCCTACAGGAAGCTGGAGAGCCCTTTTTTGGATGTTTATTGAAAGGTAATATGGAGACTGAAAAGTTCCCTGATGCCAAGGGCCCAGCTCCATGGACGGAACACACCTTGGTCACTAGCACCCAGATTAAGAACCAGAATGCCAGAAAAGCCCCTCACGCTTCCCCAGCAGCCTCCAAGGGTCTGTCTCCCCACTGTCCTGAGTCAACTCGCTGGACAGGTGACCGCTCTCTGCCTGTCCTCCTTCTTCAACCTCGTGTCCCGGAGAGTCACCCCTGTCATTGTGTGGGCTTTGCTGGTGTCTGACGTCTCTTTCCGCTATGTCTGGCCAATCCTGGAGAGGTGGAGATGGCCTTGACACCTAGGGGACACAGCCCCTGACGGGGACCAGCAGGTGTGCCACCTGCCCTCAGCCCCGGCCCCTTGGGCCCTGCCACCACCTGGGAGCACATGTCCCCGGGGAGCACGGCTACCCTGGGAGAGGAGATAGTTTGTGCAGAGAAGGCTTCCCTCCTGTTGCTACGTCCCAGCCCCCTTCTCTCTGCAGAGGAAGCACCGTTGAAAGCCTGACTCTGGGGCCAGACTCCCTGGAACTGAATTGCTGTGTGACCTTTGGTCATTTCTCAAGCTCTCTGTACCTCTAACGTGAGCTCGATAGTAAACAACGGCTCTGGCTTTACGTGGTGGCAGCCAGGGGTAAGTGTGAAGGGCGGGCATCATTATTGGACCACCACCCGCGTGGGGACACGGATCAGGGCTTTCCTTCATGGGCAGAGGAAACAGAGGCCTAGAGAGAGGAGTGTCACTTAGGGATTCTCCTAATGACTTTCCTAACCCGGACCTTCAGGTTTCAGGAAGAGATGACGATGACGATGAAATCCTTACAGAGATGGGACATGGGAGCTGAGTGCCCCGTTGTGTTCCAAGGACCTTGGCGTCCTCTATTGCACGCGGCCCCTGAGGCCATCCCACCGAATCAGATGCCCAGGGAGACCTGGCCTCGTTATTCCCACTGGATCCCATTTCCGAGGCCAGATAATTGAGATACCGGAAGACCCCAGTGCCGCAAGTGGCCCGCCGTGTCTAGAGCCTGGGAATTCTGACTCCTGATCCTTTGTTGCTGTTCTTACTCTAGTTCAGAGGGTTTAAGGGGTATTCACTGAAATCTCAGTCCCCTGAAACTTCTAGACTGAACCTTGGCATATTTTAGGGCTGAGCTCCAAAACCCTGCTTCTCAGCAGCTCTGGGCTTTCCTCACTCTTGCCAGGGAACTCTGCCGATTAGACACCGACATATCTTCATTTTTTTTTAAAGATTTTATTTATTTATTCATGAGAGAGAGAGAGAGAGAGACAGGCAGAGATATAGGCAGAGGGAGAGGCAGGCTCCATGCAGGGAGCCTGATGCGGGACTTGATCCCAGGACTCCAAGATCACGCCCTCGGCCGAAGGCAGGCACCAAACCGCTGAGCCACCCAGGTGTCCCTACATCTTCATTTTTAATATAATATTTCAATCATGCTTTTGAAATAGCAAAAAAAATAATAATGTTCTCGTGTAGAAGAAACAAACAAATATAACCTATGGCTTAAGTTTCTCTAGTTTAAGTTGCTCTAGCTTAATTTTTTTCCTCTTTTGAGCTTCCTGGCAGCCAGAGCGAAAAGAAGGCTGGCTAATGGCAAGAAGCATGACCCTCTTCCGGGGCTTGCTGAGCACGATGGTATTATTATTATTATTCTTTGTGGTTGTCTCTGTCCCAGGGAACTTGTATAACTTAGCCGGGGGTGACGACGTGCCCCCTGGAAGTCTCTCTGTTGAGGACTGGGAGCCGACGGGAGTGGGGAGCTGCATAGTGGACAGGCGGACCGCACCTGTGGGTGGTAGACGGAGCCGACACAGGCATGGCGCACTCTGCACCAGGAGTGGTTGTCCTCGTGGCCTTCACAGTCACTCCTTCCTGGTGCCCCCAACCAGCAATCATCCCCCTCGCTCAGGAAGGGGGAAGGTTATTTCTAAAACATACACAACCCTTGGCCCCACTCCAGGGGTCCCGACTGTGACCTCAGAGCCAGAAATTTTAGAGGGTGAAGTTTCCAGAACCACGTGTTTATATACACCTGTTACCTCCTTCCAGGTAGCAGAGCAGGTGAGGAAGCTCCAGTCCCCGTGTCCAGGGCCTTGTCTGAGCTCTCAAGTCAGAAGGTAGCAGGGCGGGAGCTAAGCCTGGTCCTCTCAGTCCCCTGCCATCATTCCTTCACCTGCTTCCGGGCCTAGTGAAGGGGATCCCTCACCCCACAGCGACGACCAGGTGGAGGAGGAGAGGGTTGCTGAGCGGGGCAGGCGGTAGTTGGAAGGAGGATGCTCAATGGTCCCCCCTCATGAGGGTGGATGTTTTTTTTGAAAGTTTGGGTTCTCATTCATGAGGTTTCCTTCACAGCGGCCGGGGCGCAGGCTGCTGACAGAGGCTCCTGGTTATTCGAGGCTCCTCGGGAGCCAGGCAGCGTTCTATCTCGGCTCCGCTCCCACATCCTCCCAACACCCTCTGAGCCACATGCTACTATGACGCCCACTTTTTGGAAGAGGAAACCAAAGCACAAGAGTTGAACTTGGTTGATCAGGACCAAACAGCTGGGGGCGGGTGATATAATCGGGGTCTGAACCCAAGTCGGAGGCAGGGGCTGCCCGCAAGGTGAGGCTCATAAGTTTTCCTACTTTTATGTCCTACCTCGACTACAGACATTTGCAATGTTTATGTTGCCCCAGGGCGAATAGTTCCAGCATTTTTATTTTTATTTTTATTTTTTTTTACCATTTCTGTAACTGGTTTCATGTATTTTCAAGTTTCAGCTCCTATTTTGTTCCTGAACTGTACAAATGATTTTTTTTTTGGTGGCCTCGGGCTGTGATATGGGAATATAGGGCAATCTACTATAGGAAAGTGAGCCGCCTCCTTCCACCCAGGTACCCTCCCTGCCCTACTCTCCATTATGCTGGGGATGGCCATTCAGACTTGAGTATGAGTTAGAACCCAACAGGGAGAGGCCTGCTGTTGGTCGAGGTCTAGTGCCTGTGGAGGCAGCTCTGAGGGTGGAGTGGGGTACATGAAAACCACAGAGCTCGTGGGATCCTTTCTCTGAGGATCCTCCTGCTTGCCCACTAACAGAGGCCTCTCCAAACGCCCCATGTGGACTCAATGCTTACTCCTGACATGTGCACAGAGGCACAGACTTGCCAGCTCTCTGGACAAGCCCCTGTCTGGGATATGCTTTCCTCCAGCAAGTAGGAGAAAAAGACCATGGTGGAGGGGGGGTAAGAACTTGGCTAGAGAAAAAGAAAATGAGGCATCACTCTTTCAACAGAAGACAGCAAGATTTCTTTGGTTGTTGGAGCAAATGCTGATTTCCGTATAAAGGTCTGGTGGCGCGATGGGGGAGGCCGAGGAAGGGCAAGCTGCGTTGTTATTTTTGTGTTCGTTTTCTTCTGGAATGGGAAGCGGGCCAGGCCGGGGACCGGATCCTTGTCCCTCGCCTTGTGCATGAGAAGGACACGCATACATCACAGAAGGAGGCGTGTGAGCAGGTCATCTGTCTTGGGGGGACTGATTGTCCACGTGGCCAGGAAAAGGTCAGGAACCTGTGGGTATTAATTAATCCAGCCGTCCACACGGCCTTCCATGTTTATTAGGGAAGGCCATGGCATTTGGCTGGAAAGATGGGTTTTAAAGATTGGTGCTTTATTAAGAGGCCAACATCTGCTTACTGTTTTGTGAGAATTAAGCGTTCCTTTGTAAGGCTGTTGGAGCAGGTGTGGTGGGTAACACAGGTTGACGCTCCTTTCATCACTTGCTTGTCTTATTCTTGTCAAAACCAGTCGTCCTGTCCCATCAACACCGAGCTCCCAAAGCGATGAGCTCTTGCTCCTTTCTTGCATGGCCGGGGGTGCCTGGGTTGCCCTCCCAGCTAGGGCAGCACAGCGTCTCCTGCTAAATCCAATGACTTATGTGTGACCTGCGGTGGCAAGGTGGGGGGTGTGTGCTGATAGACCTGAGGGCCCGTGAGGGATGTGCTGGCCTTGTCCAGCACTGGCTCAGGGCCCAGGGTGCCCATAGACACTCAGCGTTGGAGCCCAGACAGTGAGGGCCACCCCTCCTGACATGCGCTCAGGTGCCCATGGCAGACTACCAGGAGCCTCCTCTTGGCCTGTGAGCCACATCCTCATGCGGACCTCCCCATCCCAGCTCTGCGTTCTGAGGAATGGTTAACTGCATTCACTGTGCCTCGCCCCCTCTGACACAGGGCCCCTGCTACGCCCTGGATGGACACCTATAAATATTTGCGTGTCTCTTGAAGGCTTGGACCGAGGAGGATTTAGATTGCAGGAACACAGATGATGTCACATCCTGACTTGTGTATCCGATTTGTAAAAGCTCTCAGCTGTTGCCACAGCTCCAGGTGTTTCCAGCCTCGTCCTCCGAGCTCCTCGGAGCTTCTGTGGTCTCCCCAGGACCAGGAGCCTTGGAGGGGGTGCACACTTTCCAGGGCCACCCCAAGGCGGTTTTATGGGACATAGAGAAAAAACATGCTTTATTTAAATAGCTGTACAGGTAATTTTGTTGTTACGGTCTCTCCGTAGTAGGTAATGTTCATTTTATTTGATGGTGGCCATTTAAGTCTCCTTTGAAAAAAGTGAGTCCTTTCGAAGGAGAAATATTAAGTAATGGGCTTACTGACTGGGATGGTGGGGGTGCGACAATGACGGTGGAGAATGGGATATGCAGGGGCCACTTTCAGGTGCCTTCTCGGTAGAGCGGGCTGCTCTGGGTCCTGCGTCTGCCTCCTGCAGCTGCCAGACGTCACTCAGGGTTCGTGAACCCCCATTTCCTCATCTGTGGTTGAATCGGCCTCTTATGCCACTGGATGGATGAGATTTATGGATGCGTAATAAGAAGCGCTACCGGGACGCCTGGGTGGCTGAGTGGTTGAGTGTCTGCCTTTGGCTCAGGGTGTGATCCTGGGGTCCTGGGATCAAATCCCACTTCAGACTTCCTGCATGGAGCCTGCTTCTCCCTCTGCCTGTGTCTCTGCCTCCCTCTGTGTGTCTCATGAATAAATAAATATAGTCTTAAAAAAAAGCTTTACTATATTGTTGTTATTTACATGAGTATTTATTAAAAGGCAACGACCACGTGGTGTGCTCCCACTCCAAGCCAACGCCTTGCCAGGCACTGAGTAGAAGCTGTGCGGGTGATCACCCCCTGGCAGATGAGAAACCAGCAGTGCCCACATTTTAAAAATGAGGCCTTCAGAGAAAAAGAGTTAGGGATTCTCACCCTCCTCATACCAGGAGAACAGGGAACAAACAATGAAAAGACAAATATTCTCTAAATATTTCTACAGAATTAATTAAATTTGCATTTCCAAATGCCGGCTTAGCCCTGAATTTAGCTGTCTCCTGTTCTTATGGAGCTTATAGACAGAATAAAAATATCTGTCCAGCAGAGTATCTTTAGCCCACGCCCTGCTTTCTAGCATTCTCGCCACAGAGCAGTTGAGGAACTCGGCCTTTGGAAAAGAAAACGTCAGGGGCGCCCAGGTGGCTCAGCTGCTTACGCGACTGCCTTTGGCTCAGGACATGATCTCAGGGTGCTGGGATGGTGTCCTGCATCGGGCTCCCTGCTCAGTGGGGAGTCTGCTTCTCCTTCTCCCTGGGTGCTCTCCCTCTCTCTCTCAAGTAAACAAAGAAGAAGAAGAAGAAGAAGAAGAAGAAGAAGAAGAAGAAGAAAAAGAAGAAAACGTTAATGCTGATGACAGTTTCCTCCAGGCTATGGGACTCCTATAAGCACATTTCCTTTCTCCTTTTTCTCCTTCCTCTTCTTGAAGACTCTCCTGTATTATCCCAAAGGTCTACAGGCCTCCTGTTAAAATCAGTAAACACAGATGGAAATTTCAGCAGAGATCCCCAAGCTATGAATTCTCTGTGACCATCTCAGGGGTCTGAGAGGCCAAAATTATCTTCCTAATAATACAAAGGCATTATTTGCTGTTTCATTTTGCACCCAGGGGGCGGTGAACTGGCTGGGGCTATAGTGGGAATGCAGGGAGCGGTCCCCAGGTGTCCCCTACTGCCACGCATGTGCAGAGACCACAGAAGCCACTTCCACCAAAGAGGGTGCTCCCTGCAGTATGTGCACTCAGCATGCTGCTGTTCGGCCCTCATGAGGAAGGGGATTCTGACTCGTACTACATACAACCCCGATGAACCTTGACATATGGTTGAGTGAAATAAGAGAAACCCTGTGCGATCTCAATCCTTATGAAGCAGCCACAATAGTCAAATTGGTCTCCGGAAAGGTAGGATGGTGGTTACAGGGGGTGGAAGTCAGGCGAGGAGGAGGAAAGGAGGAGTTAGTGTGTAATGGGTAGAGATTGTTTGTTGGAGAGAGTTCTGGAGTTGGGCGGTGGTGATGGTTGCACGGCGGCATGAAGGTACGCAATGCCACTGAGCTGCACACGTCCGAATGGGCAAGATGGTACGTTCTATGTGATGTGTTTTCTGCCACAATCAAAAATAAATGTATACATACAGACATAAATGCTAATGTTTATGTATTATTAAATGTAATATAGAAAAGATTCTGAATTTGGAAAAATGAAGAATATACCTGCTGAAGCATTGAAAGCTATTAATTTTATTAAATCTCTGCCTTTGAACACAGGCCTTTTAAACATTCCGCGCGATAAGATGGAGCGCTCAGAGCAATCCTGCCCCACGTCGAAGCCTGTAAGGAGAAGCACCTGTTCAATCTGGTGACTTGTGAGCTGGACTGGCTGCTTTTTTTTTTTTTTTTTTCCACGGAGCACCCTTTTTACTTGAAAGAACAACCGATAGACAAACTATGGTTATTCAAACTTGACTATTTGGCAGACATTTTTCTGGAAAAGGAACAAATGAATCCTGTCACTTCCAGGAAAATAACTGACAGTATTTGTTGCCAGTGATAAAAATTCAAGCTTTCAAGAATTTTGAAAAACTTGTATCAGCCACCGTGAGCTTGACAGCTTTCCAATACTTAAAGAGATACTTAATGAATGTGATTTTTTTTAATATTGCATAATACATCGTGTCAACGTTGGAAGATCTGCATATCTCGTTGAACTGATATTTTTTAAGTGACCAATGCTTGTGGTTACATAATCACGCAAGGGTAAACCATTCAGTCAAAGAAGAATGTAACTCAGTGGGTCTGAATGTAACGCAATTGCAAAAAGTTCACATATTTTCAGATTCCACATTGCAACTAACCTTTAAGAAACTACCAGTAAGTGCGTTTTGGTGTAGTATCAAAGAAGATTATCCACAATTATCTGAAAGGGCTGTGAACACACACCTCCCTCTTCTAACCACAGAGCTGTGTGAGATCAGATTTTCTTCATAGATTCGAACAAAAACAACATATTGCAACAGACTGCATGTGGAAGCAGGCATGGGAATCCAGCTGTCTTTTATTAAGCCAATCACAAAAGATGCTTTGCAAAAATGTACAATGACGCCACTCTTGTCACTAATTTTTTGAACATATTGTTATTTTCTCATGAAAACATTCTAGATATGTTTGTATATAATAGACTTACTGTTCTTTTTAAATAGATTATTAAGTGAATAGATTATAATTCTCTTAGTTTTGATCTCTAATGGCTCACCTAAGCAAAAGCATTTGGGGGCTTCGCTAAGCCTCAGAATATTTACGTTCTTAAGAGTTCTGGGACCAAAAAAAAAAAAAAAAAAAAAAAAGAGTTCTGGGACCAGAATGTGTGAGACTCATTGATCCCGGACAGTCGTTCTCAACCCTGCCTGTGTGTAAGAATCACCAGGAGCTTGTGAAGAATTCCTACGTCCGTTTCCACCCCGAGCTGATTCAGCCAGAATCTTTGGTGACAAGGGCTCCAGCTTGGGGCATTTTGCAAAGCTTCCCTGAGGAAGATTGTATTGGGCATTCGAGGCTTAGAATTAGGTCGAGAAGCCACGCCATGTGGCTACCACCTGACTGCTGCGTCAAGGATAGAGAGTACCTGGATAAAGACCGGTGCCTCGTGATTTGGTCAGTGCTCTGTATTGAGTTAACACGTGACTCTACCGTAGGCAGGTGCAGTGTCCAATTTAAGTAGGCGACATTGTCTCATTAGGACACCTCTGCCCTCCACTTCAAGTGAGCGGCCAAGGCGCCTTTAAAGCATGGTGTGCTGTTTGTCTTCTGGGTACCACCGTTCTTTGTACTGGCCGTTCGTCTGAAAATGTTTCTCTGTCTCCTGACACCCCCAATCCCAATGCCACCGTCGGTTAGAGACCAGGCCTGGCCATGGAGCCCAGTTAACTGAATTCGGGGATCTTGAGGTTCTTTGAATTGGGGAGAATCTTTGTCTGGTTGGCTGGTTTTGCCCCACACCCATCCAACAGCACGATCTCGGCCACAGGTAATGGGGCTTTATGTTTGCTACTGGTCACTTCATTGTGAGGTGGTGTTCTGGGCCCTCGGCCTAAAAGCTGCAGCAACAACAGATGAAAGAAAGGTTGGCCTGTTTCCTTCTGACTCATGAGGGCAAACTCTTTTCCTTCTGAGTGCCCACTGGCTGGGGTGGCAGGGTGGGATGAGGAGAGAGGGCTCCTCTTTAGGCCTTCGGCAAAGGAGGCGGAGGGGTACGAGCAGTGACATGCTTTTGGAAAGCCGGGTGGAAGCTGGATGGGCCACAGGCTGTTCTTCCGTCACCGTGAGATTTCGGTGGGGATCTCTCTCTGCGTCTCTCACCTGGGTCATCTTGGGCTCTGTCCTCTCCACCTTGTTCACTTGTGCGGGGCGCACCTATACTCACTTGGCCTTTTAACTGAATGTGGAAGACGGATTCAGGTTGATAAGCACCAGACTGACTCCCCGCCCCCCCCAAGGATGGGCCCTGTGGTTGCATGTCTCCCATCATGGTCACTGTCCCTCACATCCCAGCCATCTCAGTAATGGGGGTGGGTGAGCAGGGTAGGCGCACCTGCTCAGAGCCCCCATTGTGCCCCCGACACCCCTTCCCGGGACTTGGAAGGCTCATGGGTAAGAGAGTTGGCCAGGCGAAGAGGGCAGGGGACCGGACAGGGAGGGTCC